>NC_056527.1:120196693-120228272 GCF_019175285.1 Sceloporus undulatus
CCCATGGCCAGCCCCATCGCCCCAGGCCTCTTGGCCCCAGAGGAAGGCCCTTGGAGCAGGGAAGAGGCCTGGAGCTCAGAAGGGAGACCCCCAAAGAGACCTCTCCAGATCAGGAAGGAGAATCCCAGGAGGATCAGGACAGCTGAAGAGAGACCGCTAAAAGCACCTGGATTAGCCTACCTTTAGAGGGCTAGCATGGTGGAGAGCTTGGGAAATTGGACTCGGGTTCAAATCCCAGCTCCAGCCATAACCCCATCCCCCGTGACCCTAAGCAGCCACACTCTCTCAGCCTCAGAGGATGGCCACAGCAAACCCTCTCTGAAGAAACTTGTGGAGAAAACCTGTGATAGGGTGGCTTTAGGGCCGCCATAAGTCAGAACCGTCTTGAAGCCACACAATACAGACACGTCAAGAGAATCAGAAGTGGTTTAAAAGCATGGCCACCAGAAAGACAAACGACAAAGGGCCCTTTGTGCGAAGCGGAAAGTGTTTGCCAGCCTAAGGAAGGATGGCAGGTTGGGGGGCAGGTGGAAAGCCTCCCAAGGGAAAGACTGCCCTGGCCCCCTCCCAGTGATGCCAGGCTGGCAAAGATGGGTCCTGGCAGGGCTCCCTTTGGGGCGCTTCCTCCGCTTTGCCCCTTTGGGGGAGGCCTGGCTGGGCGGAGAAGCGGAGAAGCCAGAGGAGCTCCTCTCCTTGGCCTGGATCTGGGCCCCGAAGGAGTCCTGCCAGGCGCCTCTTCCCCTCCCTCCTTCCCGAAAGGGAGGCTGCAGCCTCGCCTCCTCTGGATGCCAGCTCTCTTCTTCTGCCCCTTCCCCAGAAACGCTGCCCTCCATGCCAGCCCTGCCTTGGACTGCCCTTCCAGGGGGCAGCCGGGGGGGACCCATAGGTGGGCAAAGGCCTGCTCAATGCCAAGCTCCCCCCCCCGCCTGCTCTAGGCCCGACCGCAGGCCAGCCCACCCTTCTCCTCCCTCATCCTCCTGCCTCCGCCCCGCAGGCTCCGCCAGAAGTCCGTTCCTTGGAAGGGACCCCACTGGCAACCTCCCCCCCTAGAAGCAGAGCCAAGGCAGCCTGCTCCCCCCGGACCCCTCAAGACCCCCCCCCCGGAACCCTCGGGCCGGAGAGGGGAGGATAGCGCCGCTGCCCCTCTTCCGGCGCCTGGCAGCCCCGGGAGCAGCCAAAGGAGGGGAGGAAGGGGCCGGGGCCGGAGGTCCCGAGGAGGGCTCCCTCTGGCTCTGCAGCCCCTCCTCCGGCCGCCCCTTGGGGCCAGGGAGGCGGCAGGACTCACTCACCCGGGGCCAGCAGCGGCAGGAGGAAGAAGACCAGGCAGGAGAGGCCGGCGGCGGCGCTCATGGCCGGCGATGCTCGGCGGGGCTCCGGGGGCTCCTCCTCCTCCGCTGCTGCTGCCTCTCCGCCGCCTCCCGGACCGGCTTCAGCTCCTGCCGCCAAGCAGCCCCGGAGCAGCAGCAGCAGGAGGCCAGGCGGCGGAGGCAGCGGGGCGCTGGGCGGGGGTCCTCGGGGGCTCCCCCGGCACCATCTTCTTCCCTGCCGCCGGGCTCCAGGCGGAGACGCAGACCCACCGACCGAGACCCAGCAGCAGCAGCAGCAGGAGGAGGAGGAGGAGGAGGAGCCGCCGGGAGGGTCTCCTTCTCCTCGGAGGCTCCGTCCAGAGGAGTCCCAGCAGCAGCAGCAGCAGCAGCAGCCCAGAGCAGAGAAGGAGGGAGGGGCGGAGGGAGGCACCCGGGACCCCGCTGCAGCCAAGCGCCTCCTCCGCCTCCGGGGCGCCCCGTCCAACCCGCCGAGCCCCTGCCTCCCTCCTCCTCCTCCTGCTGCTGCTGCTGCTGTTTCTCCTTTGCATCCCTTTGGGCTTCAAGGGCGGGAGGCAGGCAGGCAGGGCCTCTGGGCGTGTGCAGAGTGCCTGCCCTGCTGCCCGAGGAAGGGACGCCTCTCCGGTCGGGGCCCCTTCCTCTTCCTTCTGAGAGGGGGCCTTGCCAGCCCTGCCCCCGAAGCCTTCCTGGGGCCGAGATGGGCGTCCTGCTGCCCCCAACCAAAGGGGCAAAGCAAAGCTCTGGCAAAGCCCAGGGCCCCCAGAGCAGAGAGGCAACCCCCCCCCTGGACCCCTCCAGACCTTGGACTGCAGCTCCCAGCAGCTGGGCTGCCTCCTCTGGAGCCCTGGGGACTAGGGATGCTGGGAGCTGCTGCCTCTTCTCCCTCCCTCCCCCCATTGCTGCCCCCCAACCAACCAGGGCCAAGGCGGCAGGAGGGCAGAGGGGCTGAGAGACTCCTCATGGGCCCCTGGGGAATCGGGGCCACACCACCTGCTTAGTGCACCACCACCGCCATGTTGTGTGGGCAGAGATGCCAGGTGCATGTGCGGATCCCACACTGCTCTCCCTGGGCAACTCTGCTTCTGCAGCTGTGAACTGAATGCAAAAGTCCTGCGCTGGACAAAAATGTGCCACACATGGGCAAGGCATGGCAGCAGGATCCCAGGTGGAAGCACTCTTCCTCACAGACAGACCCACAACCCAGGCTCTTCCCAAGGGCCAGCAGCGCATGATTCAAAGGGGGGCGGCAGCATCAGATGAGTCACAATGTGGAGTGTAGGAAGAAAGGCGTCCAGGGTGCGCGATGTGTGTCTGAAGGCGGCACTGGGGCACACAACTATGAGGCCCGTGCCAACAGAGGAAAAGTGGGCCAGGGACGCCAGGAAGAGGCCCAGGGCCAAGGCGGGCATCCCAGGGGGCAGACGCCAGGCCCAGGTTTCCCAGCTGCAAGCTACAGTTATTGCGATTGCAACCCTTGGAAAAGTGCAGTTGCATTAAGGCCAAAAAGAGAATCCCAATATGGCCTCGTTGCAAGGCAAGAGAGAGCAAGCCAGATGGGAGGTTACAAAGCACAGGAGGGACAGTGGCAAGAGCCATTTCCTCCTCTGAGGCTGTGGGGGAAAGCAGGGGCTGCTTTTTGACTTTGTAAGACTGAATTTGAAGGAGGGACTGTTATGGTTATTGGGCTCAAAATCCCATCAGAGGAACCTGAGTCCTCTACCATCTGCACCTCCCCAAAAGCCCAACAATCCAGGGCTGAAAGCGATCAATTAGGCAGCCCAAAGTGTGGCAGTGCCTGTCTTTGCCCAGGCCTCCAGCCCCTTAAAGGAGAAGCGCTCCCCATGCATGGGTCTTGGCATGGTCTGCGGAGAAAAGCTTGCACAAAGGGGGCACCGATACCTCCTTCTGCAAAAGCAAGGATGCCTTTACGTATAGTCTCATTTGCCAAGAGACTCTGCTTCGGGTGGGAGAAGGTCTTGGCACATCATCACCATCATCACCTGCAGTGTGGCCAGAGGTGCCCCAAAGGTTCAGGAGGAGCCCAGGCTGACGGCAGGTTTGGGGTTCATCATCATCATCATCATCATCATCATCATTATTATTATTATTATTATTATTTAAAATGCTTCCGCTGCATCTCCACAGAAAGAAGGTGCCAAAGGTGGAGGAAAATAAATGCATAAAACATCACAAGCGTTAGCAGCATGAAGAGCGCACAGCGAAGCCAAGGGCCCCAAATGCTCACTGCCAGAATGGAGATCCAGAGTCCGCAGAAGCAGCTTCAGGTGGGAACAAAAGGTAAAGCGGGGCATTCCCTGGGCACAAAAGCCAGAATTCCTCCTTTGCCGCCTTCAAACTGTTCTGGGGAGTTCAAAGCAAAGGCAAAACAAAAGCAAAGAGCTACCCAATATTTTAAAGCAGGTTTGCGTTTCTTGGTGGCTTTTGGGATTCTCCTTTTGTTGTGGATGATGTGCCTTCCAGTTGACTCCCACATCTGGCAACCTTCTCCTCTCTGAGGCTGAGAGAGTGTGACTTGCCCTAGATCAGCCCATAGGGTTCCCATTGCCAAACATGGGTTCAAACCCTGATCTCTTAGACCCTTGGCCAAAACTCAACCCCTACACCACACTGGCTCCCCCTTTTAAATGACTCTTTGAATAAACATTGTGGGGGTGGGTTCTTTGCCAAAACCAGCCGGGGAGACCACCTGCTGCCCACCCCTCCTTTGAAAGGAAGAAAGCCCAATGGACACCACTAAGACGCTCTTTCCTTTCCACATTCCCTGGCTATTCTTCACACACTTTCCCCTGCGTTGCCTTTTCAAAAAGGCTGGAACGCCATCCACAGGAACACACTTTTCCCCGCATTGTGTGTATGTGTGTGTGTCCCTCTTCCTCCTCCAAGGATATTTGGAGAAACACCCCTGAGAGTCTATTTTCACACAAACAGAGCAGACGTAAGGGAATTTACCTGAGGGTACCTGGGGAGAAAACGTGTCTCTCCTGGGCTTTCATGGGCTGCGCTCCATTTGCATCGGATGAAGTGGACTGAGGCCATGAAGCCTCTTTTTCGCAGCTGCTCTCAGGAGGGCCACTGGATTCCTTTATGGGTTGTTGTTTTCTTCAGGAGTGGGAAACAACCACTAGCTCCCTTCCATCTGGCCCCTGTGCCCACCTGCCCCAGATTGCCCCCTTTCGGCTTGTTTGGGGTGCCAGCAAGGAAGCGCCAAAGAGAAACACTGGCGTGTGCTCCTCTGCCTTCTTCTAACTGGGAAACAGGGGGCCTAGTTTGTCTGTTGTTGTCCTGCTCTCCTTGGCTCTGGCCTGTTTGGCTTCCCTCCAGGCAAGCACTATAAAAGGAAGAGGCTGAAGAGGCTGAAAGAAGCCGGATGGAAGGGTTCTTTGCTGGGCTGCCCTCCTTCCCAGCTGATGCTGAGGCTGTTGCCCGTTTCCTGAGCCCAGGGCCCCTGTGCCTGCAATGCCTTCCTTTGGAGCGCTGCTGGGGGCCAGGTTGGCATCGCAGATCACTTAGGAAATGTTTCTGTGGGGTGTCCATGGCTCTGCCATGATGGATGTGAGGAGTCTGGAAAGATGGCTACCCTCTAGATGGCATTTGGGCAATGATTGGTACCTTCATGTGCCAGTAGGTTGCTGTAGGCATTTGTCTTCCTACCAGAGACTGTTGTATGAGAATTGTAGAATCAAATTGGGGGATCCCTGTGTTTGCCATGCAGAAGTACCACACAATCCACAAAAGAAGAATACTTTACTGGCCAATAAAAATGCATGAGAAGCTTTGCACAGAATAGCATAGATAACCTTTACATTTTAGGTCATTCTCTTCTAGGGTGTCCTGGCTCAGAGAGCCTCTTTTTTGAAAAGGAACATCTCTGACACACATTAAAATGGGCACAAGAAGGATGTGCCTGCCTCTCATCTTGCGCTCTTTGCACTAAATGCATCCACCACAATTCCTCCCTGGACACATTGGCTCTCGGCTGAACGAACAGAGTTAGTGCAAACAGGGAGGGAGGGAGGCAGTGGGGGGCTCCATGGCAGCATGAGCCCCCCATAAGACCAAGGGGGGCCCAGGGGAGCCACTGCCGGTCAGCACAGGCCGCTCGGAGCTTGGCGCATTGATCGATCTTCTGACTCAGTGATGCTCTGATGGCAGAGCGTGGTTTCTGGCTCTCTCCATGTGCGGCCAGAACGAGAAGCATCCCGGGCTTGGCTGAGCTGTCCTGAGAGAACCTTCCTGGCAGGAGACCCCTTCCCTTCCCCCAAAGAGACCCCAGGAGGGCAGGCACCCCTTCCTCCCCCTAACAAGGACAAGGAGGCCTCCAATGTGTGGGATCTCAGGGGGGTTGGGGGTCCAGTCTGGCCAGGATTTAGGGGCAGGGGCTGCTGATTTGGGGTATCCCATGGAAGGGCCACAATTTGCAAGGTATTTAAGCCACTGCTATCGGCTGATGAGAAGGGCCTCCACGGATCATTCATTTCAAGTCCAGGGGAGAATCCTGAGCAGGATTCCATTAAAAGACCTTTGGTGAAGGATCGTTTATTCTTCACACACCTATTTAAATTTAAAAAATCTTTACCTGCCAGTGAAAGGAGAGCAGAGCTTTGTGGCCTGTCCTTTTTGGACACATGGCAAGGGCATTTTGTTTCCATAGTGCAAACAGATGGCACATGCGTATTTTCCAGTCCCCCTAGATCCCACGCCTGTCCTTCCTGGAGCTTCGGGTGCCACTTGTGGGGAGTCCTGGCTTACCAGCCTTTGGGGCAGATCTTCAGCCCCCCAGGAGCATCATGAGACCTCTCTGGTATCTGGCCCCATTTCTCTCTGTCTCTCTCTGTTCATGCCTAGTAAGAGCAACAACGCTCAGCGGAGCCTCTTCAGATGCTGTGTCTGTATCATCATCAAATGCTAAATGCTCCCCCCCACCCGAAATTATGAGCATGAGCCGCATGAATCTCCCAGCATGAGTGGATTTAGGCTGACTGGGCTATTGTGCTAAAGCATTTGCACCTCACAGTGCCAGCAATGGTGCCAAGGCTAAAAATAAGCCCATTTGCACCTCCAGAGCGGAGCACTCCCATCCCTCTTCCAAGCACTCTGACATCTTGATCAGACCAAGGAAAGGCAAGCACAGCTCAGCCGCTGGTGGGAAAAATACTCTCCCTTCGCACCCAGCTCCCTTTGCACTCAGCAGCGAGGAGGAGGTTGCAGGGGAGGGTTGGCTGCATTCAGAAGATTGCCCATAACTCTGGTGCAGGAGTTGCAGAGAGCCAGCATGTCAAAGGATGCCCTAGCTTTCCCTTTCCAAGTTCTGTGGTCCTCCCAGGACTCTGCAGGACACCTGGGCCAGGCCCTCCTTCGCCTTCTCTGGCTTCAGGTAGCCAGCAAGGTTCTTCCCACGGAGGTGCCACCCTGGGCAAGGTGGGCAATGGCAGTTCTCCCTGAACGATGCCTAAACCTTCAAGCTCTGCATCTCGGGCGTCTGATGGCTTCACTCCATGCATCTGGTGAAGTGGACTGTGCCCCACAAAAGCCTAGGCTAAAGATTTCTTTCCCCGGTGGTAGAATTCAAAGATATAGCTGCATTAGTCTGTAAAATTTGAGAGTAACTGAAAGAAAGAAGCTGGCAGCATGAGCTTTCGTAGACCTAAGTCTACTTCCTCAGATGCATTTGAGGAACTAGACTGAAGTCTACAAAAGCTCATGCTGCCATCTTCTTTCAGTTAGTCTCAAAGGTGCTACAAGATCTCTTTCCATGCACATTTCTTTCCCCGGTTAGCCTCAGAGGTGCTACTAGATTCCTTTAATGTCTTTCAATGCTAAAACAGACAGATAGACACATTTCCTTGAATCCTAAATGTCTGGTCCCTGGTGCCCTGGAATTGCCTGTTTCTGCCACCAATGTGCCCAGTGCTGCCAGCCTCACCTCCCATGAATTTTCCTCCATTGGCTGCCTCTGTGGCCACTAGGCCCAAGGGATTGTAGCCATGGCCCTCTCTGCCGTCGGTGCAATCCCTTCTCCTTCTTCAGTGGAGCCTCAGACGGGACACATATTCACTACCCAAACTGATCAGTCTGACCAAAGGATTTTCTCTCTCCCATTTAAGCTGTGTTAGGATAAGCGGGGATCTTCTCCCACTTTCTGAATCTAATTCAAAAAGAATTACCATATTAAGCAGTGTCGAGGTTGTTAAAGGGATGCATTACTTATCCACAGGCAATTTGCAAAAGGGAAACGGGGCCGAAATCTCTCCCGGTGTCACACAGTCAGTCCCTCTCACTGTTTCAGGAGGTTTAGCATTTAGGATCATTCTTGGAGCAACGAATCCACTCTGGGGTTTGGTCTGAACTATAAAAGAGCTGCCCAAGGTGTTGAAACCTGTCCCCAACATCGGTACAGTAACTTGAGTTTCCAAAGCATCTTAATTCTTGTTGTTGTGTGCCTTCAAATCATTTCTGACTTATGGTGACCCTAAGGAGAACCTATCAAGGAGTTCTCTTGGCAAGATTTGTCCTGAGGGGGTTTCTCTTTGCCTCCCTCTGAGGATGAGAGAGTAGGACTTGCTCATGGTCGCCCAGTGGGTTTCCATGGACAAAGAAGGAATTTGAACCCTGGTTGCTAGGGGTTGTCTAGCTCTAAAACCACGACACTAAAGACATCTCAGCCACAATCCCACACCTCTTTGAAAGGAGCACTTCCACACATGTAAGATGCTGGCAGGATCCTGGCCATTTCCTAGAACCAGGACCCCCATCTTGTGGGTGTACTTGGATTTCTGTTGCTGTGGCTCCTACTGCCGTTATTAATATATATCTGCCTTTTTTCCGATTCCGCGACTCAAGGTGGTTGACAGAAGCAGATTTGTAGCTGAAGCAGCTAAAACATCCACGTCAGACAAAAGTTTGTTTACGCAAACACACACACACACACAGAGAGATACTATCAACTAAATTTAAAGCAGTTGAAAGCACAACTCTTTCCAAGAAGAGCCACAGTATAAGACACGCGGCACGTGGAAGTCTTGCCTTGGCCCCAGGCAGAGCTGGGATGGCAATCAGGCCGCTTTCCTTTTGACGCTGGTACTGCAGCTCCCAGCATTCCTCACTGCAGGCTGGGCTTGCTATGGGGATGCTGGGGCTGGCAGTAATTTAAGAGCATCTATAGACTGGCCCTGTTCCCAGCCGCAACATGAGTCATCTATGCCTTTCTTCCCCTCCAGGAGAGGCTGGGGGTCCCATGTGGGGAGAGGAGAGGGCAGTGGGGGTCTGGACACATGTAGGCAGAGGGGCAACAGGCCTGGATCCAAGGAGGTCTTCATGCATGGGATGCACCTTGCCTGACCTGATCAGCCCCTCTCTGCTGGTGGAGCCCATTGCATCACAGACCCAACATCCATTGCATCTGGTCCACAAACCCAGCCGCCCCCTCAAGCCATCCATCCATCCTCCAGCAATCTCTCTCATTCTCTCTGTCTCTGTATTGGTGGGCTCCCTTTTAGGACTAGGACAGCTGCTGTGGGGGTCTCTTCCCCCCCCTGCAGCCCCTCTGCTAAAGAGCAGCCAATCCCCCTCCCCCAGTCCCCAGCTGGATAGAGATGCTGGGCTTCCCTGCCATGGATTCCTCAGCCTCAGTGCCCCCAAATTAGATTTGACATTTAATTAAAGCCCCAGGCACCTGAGTGGCTTGGCTTGGAAGCAGACAGGGCTGGGGTTGGGGGTCTTCCGAAGGAATGGGTTTGTTTAACTCCCGTCATCGTCTCTGCTTATCATGGCAATCAGGTGCCGTCTGGCAGTCTTCCTGGGGAAGGAGAGAGAGGCTGGCTAGGGGTTGCAGGAGAGCAGGGGAGAGAAGATGTGGGGCAAGGAGAAGAGAAGCCCTCGTGACAGCTGAAGCTTTGCAGCCCAGAGCCTCATGGCAAAGAAGCTGCTCACCCAATCTGTGGGTCCTGTTGGCCTCTGTTCCAAGGAAGGAAGGAAGGAAGGAAGGATGGATGGAGGCATCAGGCCTAGGCATCCATCATTCAGTTATGAGGAGGAAGAGGAGGAACAACAGAAATCTCCTTCTTCCAAGATAGAGGCGGTGGAGCTCAGGGAAGTGGTAGCAATGGCTTTTGGACTAGGTGGACCTTGCAGCCCCCTCCAGCTCTAGGATTCTAGGGTCCTATGACTGGGAACAAACCCTCCCATCCAAGGGCCAGAGGGGCCATGGGGCAGGGAATGCTGCTCAGCACTGGGTTCATTCAGCCCCAACCAGAGGGTGAATCAAAGTGAGCTTGACTGACAGTTTATCAGACAAGGGAAATTGGAAGTATAATCCAATGACAATCTGAACACAATCATGGGGTTTCACGTTATTGCATGATAGACCACCACACACAAATTTGGGCAATGGCATGCTATTTTTGGGCAATGGGGAGCCAGTCCGAATGGAATGAGCATTTCACGTAATTTTGCTAAACTAGCTACTTTACGTGAATGCGTTCTGGCCCCCCTTTGCCTTCGAAATTAAGAGAAATTCCTCCCATGTGATAATATCCAGTGCCTCCTCTGGGCTCCGGGGGATGGAGGAGGAAGGCTGTCTGTCGATTGGGGGATGTAATTGAGAAGGTCTGCCCTGGGAGGAGAGGTCAGGCGTAACTGGATTAGAAGCTTTACTGGAGAGAAAGAGAGTGGGTTGGGCAGGGCTTTGTCCTGGAAAACAAGGCTAAGTGGGCATCCTCCCTCTCGCCACTTGGCTGCAGCCAGGGGTTTGGCCAGAGAGGCAGGAATCCCCATTGCAACAACAAGAACACTTCTCTACCCATGCATCCCCCCACCCCTGTCCTCGCCTGCTGCTATATAGAGAAGCCAAAATGTGTGACCCCTCTTGGTATCCCCCCACTTTGGTAGTGGCCCTGTGGATGAGGGTCCTGGCACCTCAGGCGGCCAGCTTATGTTCCCTTGCCAGAAGGGCAAGATGGAGGGCCCAGTCCTGGAGGGCAGAGATGCTAATAGGCAGCAGTCCACCCAGAAGAGAGGTCACAGGCAGTGCAAGGAGCATCAAGAACAAGCGGCAGTGGGATCTGGGTCTTCCCTGGGCAGTGGGCACGGCTTCCCCCTCCGCCTTGTTGCTTCCCCTTTGAGTTTTCAGCTGCTCTGGCAGACCTTGGGAGGTGCCATGGTGGGAGGAGATGCTCCATCAGGCCAGCCGCCCTCCTCAAGTCCAAAATCAATTACTGTATCTGGACCTCCCTGGCAGAGAATTGTTTCCTTGATTTTATTTATTTACATCTTGTGCAATGCCGCAGGGCAGTTTAGAGGTGTATTGGCTTTCATCCCACATCGCCTCCTCCGGCTCCATCAACACATCAAATAACCTTTGCAGGAGGTTCTGGGGAAAGCCAATGGGGTTTTGCTCACCCCAGTCCAAGCCACCCTAAAATCCTTTGGATTACTCATCACAAGATGCTGGTGCTGGGAAAGTCTGTTTCCCTTCAAGCCATGAGCTAAACTCAGAGGAAGAAATGGAGGAGTCCAAGGGGGAAGGATGGGAAAGATGCCACAGTCTCTGCTTTTTGAAAAGTCCTGGGGCGTTCACCCACTATGCCCTGGCTCCACTATGTCCTTCTGGAGGGTGCTGGCATGAATCCAAAGTAAGGTGACCATCTCCCAAATGGAAACACAAACTCACCCTTTAGCTGCCATCCCATCCCATTCAGAAATCCTGGGTAGGAGAGGCCTGGTAATGCCAGTCCCATGCCCTGGGCACTGGGCTTTCCCTGCAAATTGAGGCTCAAGGGGTGGCCCACCAAAGGCTTTGTGCTGGTGTCAGTGATCCAGCGTCTCCCGCAACTGGCAGGCTGAGCTCCTTCTCTTCCAGGGAGCATCTTGGCGCATACACCCAGGCACAGAACCACAACACAGCCTCCCTTTTGCCTTCATCCACAGCTCTGGCAGGTGGTTCAGGAGGAGCAGCTGACTGTTTTGGCTGCTCTTCCAAACGGGCAGATGGGCCGGTGTCAGCCAAGCCCCGCGGAGAGGCCAGCCAAGCCAAGTCCTGCCTGTCACAGTGGCCGGCGACTGGGCAGCTCCTGAGCCTGAGAGGCTTTAGCTGGAGACCCTGCGCTGAGCAGCAGCGGGTTGGACCCATGGGGACCCTTGGAGCTCTAGCCTTCTATGTTTTCATGACTTTGTGTGTGTGTATGTGTGTATGTGTGTGTGAGAGAGAGAGAATCATAGAGTTGGAAGAGACCGCACGGGCCATCCAGTCCAACCCCCTGCCATGCAGAGAGAGAGAGAGGCAGAGAGACCCAGCTTCCCATCCCCAGTCATGGCCTTGTTCTTTTCTGGGATGTTCTGGTTGCAAAGAAGTGGGTGCTTCATGCAAGATTCTTCCCATTTGAATTTCCCAGTTCTTGAGAACTGCCTTTTCCAACATTTTGGCATATTTTTGTATAATACATTCCATCCCTAACACATGGGCAAGAGCCTTTCATCCGTCTTGCAGAGCTGCAAGAAGGGGATCTGCTGCCAGTCCTTCCTTCCAGTTCCCCCAAAGGAAGAAAGAAGGAAAGGCTCTGGAGTGGGGCAGGCCCCACTGGGGAGGAGGAAGGGGGCAAAGCCATGGGGCTTCTTGACGCCTCCAGACACACTTGCAGTTGTGTGTGTTTCTCCAGGGAGAAAAGCAGCTGGTGAAGCACACATCTGTACCATTAACACCTCCCTTGGTGTGCTTTTGATAGCTTCTTAGTGTGAATAAACAGTTATCATACACACACACACACACACACACACACCTAAACTCAGAGTAACTGAAGGCTCATTATTAATGAAGGATGAGCAAAACTGAAGTTGATGCATGAGGGGAGCCTTAGATGAATATGAATGGAACAGTACAGTACTTGTATTTGTATTGTCACTCTTTTGGTATAAATGCTTGCATTTTTAAAGTTTACCTATTTATTGGATTTATATCCCTCTTTTCTCCCCAAATGGGATTTTCTCTGCCTCTTGGCCCCAGATAAAGATAGCTGCCTCATGCCCACGGAAGAGCCCCATTGCCTCTTACAGCTGGCCAAACACAATACAGTAGTCCCAGCCAGGGCTTTTTGGGGGGGGGGGGGGGGCCGGGGGCAAGTCAAACTCAAGCAAGAGGATAATCTAAGAGGGGAGGAGAAATGTAATTGCTTTGAAACTGGAAAAGGCAGCCACCCTCTTTGAACAGCTGCGCTTGCAGAATCTGGATCCTGGGAAGACGAGGGCAAACGCTTTCGCCTGGGCCAAACAGCTCTTTGGGAGCACATTCTGTCTGTTCAGCTGCATTTTATCCTCATTCCAATGCAATTCTATAGTGTTTTGGAGTGTCTAAACAATGTCTTTTTCCTCATGCTCCTGACAAGGACCCTATAATGCAGGACCACTGCTGCTGGGGCCAGAGAACAAGATGGGCAAATGGCATTTTTGGGAGAGGTGAAGCCTAATGGGGGGGGGGGGGGCAGCTGGGGGCATCCATCTTGGAGGGGCCAGAAAATCAGTTCCAGGCTTTATTCCGAACTATAAGGTTTCAATCTCCAAAACAGCTTCAGCACCTGGAATGGCTGCTTTAAAGTTTGGACTGTATCCTGGAGCAGATTCCCTGCCCATCTGGCTGGAGCCCATCCTGAGTGGCCTTCCCTGGTGGAGGGGTGCCAGCTGCCCCTCCTCTGCCAGGGGCCTCTCTCCCTGGCCAGCCATGGGCAAATGTGTGGAGGATGGGAGTTACACCCTCAATCACAGCCTGCCTTAGGAGGCCCAGGTAGCTGGCTTTCCCTTAGCATTTGGGCCAAAGCTTTAGCAGCTGTTTTCATTTTGCCAGGTATTTGGATTGCATTCATCTTCTCTATCCTGCTCTGGATAGTTTTCTGCAGCCCTGTTTTCTCTGTATTCCCACCTCCACCCCTTTTATTTTTAATTGCAGGCTTTCTCTATGTTTGAAGGACATTACCAAGTGCCTTGGTGGCTGCTGAGGCTGAAAGGTGGCATGTAATTTCCTTGCTGGATCTACTTTGGCGTGGAAGGAAGGCCTTAGCCGGTGTGACACCAGGAACCCTTGCCTTTGTGTGGAAGGGAAGGGAAGGCGAGGAGGAGGGACCCACCTGACCCCCAGATCAGACCCTCCCAGAGGCCTCTTTGGGGCTGTCTCAACCAGCCCCCCCAGATGTGCTTTCAGGAGTGCCCCAGAGGTGCCCAGCAATGTACCTGCACCCCTCCATCGCTTTTCTTCTCTCCCTCTGTGAAGCATCACTGCTCTGTCAGCAGAAATATTTATGTCTCCCTCTCTGCAAGCTCCCCTTCCCTCCCTGGCTCCTGCTGCCGGTCTCTTGTTAACAACCTGTCTCACTCACCTGTCTTTCTGTCCTGCTTAAATGAGGTTTGGGATCTCCAAAGCATCACACTCCTCCAGGCAGGCCCTCCTTCTCCCCTAACTGGCTGACAGAGCCAAGGCCTTTCTACAGACTGCAAAAGGGGCTTCCAGGATCTCCTCCTCCTCCTCTCAGGGAGACCTCCTGGATGAGTTATTAATTAATTAATTAATTAATAATATTAATATTAAGTGGTTCCCTGCCCACGCGGCCATTCAGACGTCCATTGCTGTAAGTCACTTGGGTTGCAGAGTCATCCGAAAAGTACATGCCGTGAAATCCTTGGATCCCATCAGCCAGAGCCATAGAAGCATAGCATCATAAGGTTGGAAGAGACTTCAAGGGCCATCAAGCCCAACCCCTTGCCAGGCAGGAGGACACAATCCAAGCACCCCGACAGATGGCCGTACGTGAAGACACACAGCAGCAGCAGCAGCAGCAACGAGTCTCATCATCATCATCACCATCATCCCCACCGCTACTGTAGGAGTCCATGGAACCTGACAAATCCTCCTCCTCCTCCTATTGTCTAACCCACTTTCCAAGTTGCAGCCCTGAGGGCAAATTCCTTTTCTGAAGCTGGCATTTGCTTTCTTGTACTGAGAATCAATCCCCTGCCTACTGAAAGGATCAGCTTCTGAGAGAGGTTTACCCTCAAAAGGGCAGGGGAGTGGAGTTCCCTCTCCATGCCTCCTCCTCTGGCCCAGTTCATGATCCAGTCCCCTTTTCAAGAAACACAGTCTGGACTGCAGACCGAACTCTGCATTTCTTAAAAGCCCAGATCAGATCCATGGTCCAAGACAACTTGGGAACTGCCAACCACCAGCAGCTAGGGATGCCCCCTTGTCCATGTTTCACAAAGTGTGCAAAAGAGCTTGTGAGCGACGCATGCGCCAGTTGCGGCCAGGTAGGGAGGAGGATCAGGTCCCAGCCTCCAAACTGCCCAAAGGTGGCTTCCTCTCCCGGCATTGTCACCCTTCCTCCCGGCTCCCTTCTCTATGAGGAGGACGTGGGGCTGCCCCATGCTCTGCCCCAGGGGTGCCTTGCTTGAAAGGTTTGAGATTCAGCCTATCGGGGTTTTTTAATGATTACCAAACAATTTATTCCTGCCAAATCCCACTAAAATATAAAGAGCATATTGTGCATAATTGCAAACAAATCCATATGACAACACTGAGCAGTGATTACATCCAATTAAAATTACTGCAAGTTTATATGGTGGCTCTTTAGGGGCCCTGATAGATAATTGGCACCAATTACCAGTCTATGGAGACAGTGGGGGGCACTTCACGATGGGCTCTCAATCAGCTAGTCCTGGTTTTGTGAGAAACTCCCATGTTTTTTGCACTTTTCTAATTTGTCATAAGTCTCTGTACTGCTTTCCAGTGTCTTGGAAAGTGAGCCGGGCCCAGGGGCATTTACAGAAGAGGCCCCAGCATCCAGGGAGAGAGAAGTCATTATTGGCTTCCCTGCGCTCCGTCCTCCGTCGTCCTCCGTCCCTGCGTGAGTGGCCTTGCCTGAGAAGTGGGTCTGGATGGGACCCACCAGGGAAAGAGATGCACCTCCCGGCTCGGTGCTGGCCGGGACGGACCTTCCTTGCCTCTGACCATCTTCTGGTGTCCTTCCTCATCAGCATCTTGCCAGATTGTCCAGACTGACATGGAGAAAACGCAGGAGGGAAAGAGAGAGACAATGAGATTGGCCAGTTTCTTGGGTTTGGCCTGCCACTCTGTCTGCGCATGAGAGAGGCTTGATGTTCCCCATCTCTCTTATTCTCTCTGTGGGAACTCATGTGGCTCTTTTTTGGCAGAGGGGTGTCTGTGTGTGTGTCTCCTGGCCTCCGTTCTATTTTGAGCTCTCTGCCATGGATCCATTCTCTGTCTCTGTGGCCCTTCTTAGCCTCACTTCCCCACCTGTAAAGCGGGTGAATGTTTTCTGGAACAGCTAGCAGGGACAGTGTCCTCCTCCAAAGGGCTCCCACCCGCAGTGGCAAGGCTTGGGGCCTGGCTGCTGGACTCAGCGAACCAGGGGCATCTTGGCTTGGACAGAGACGTCCATCTACTGGAGATGGGTCCCATGGGGGAAGGGGCAGTGCCAACCAAGGCCTCTCTTGGTGTCCTTTCTGAGTGTGGGTTCCTCTCAGCAGCCATGCGCCACCGCCTCCTCCCTTGCAAAGAGCACCATGCTCTTACCAGAGAGAAATAAGGGAAGAGCATCAGGAGCGGTGGGTGGCTGGTGGGTCCTGTGTGACAAACTGGAAGGACTCCCCTCCGACCCCCAGCTCCCCCTGAACTGCTTTTTCTGGAAGAGACTGTAGAGTTGAGCCACTGGCTCAAACCATCTGCTTTCCCTCCTGTTTGATTTACTGCTTTCATTCTTGTTGGCAGTGGAAGCTGAGCTTAATTAAATGTATTTTTATGTGCCTTTAATAACATTTGCAATTATGCAAGCTAAGGCAGTAGTAGGGTGATGTGAAAAGCAAAAACAGCACTTCCAACTGTTTGCAAACGCCGGGCGGGCGTTTTCTTGGCTCCAAAGATGGCAGGGCACCCAGCACACTTTGGAGCAGGAAGGGAAGGGACCTTGACCCTCTCCTTCCTGAGAAAGGATAGCTCTGACCCTAAGAGAGGAGAAGGGACTCTGAGCCAAGGAAGATGCCGGCACCGGATCTTGTTGAGGCGAGAACGCCAAAAGAAAGAACGGCTGCTGGAGCTCTTCCATGGCCAGAATGCCAGGAGTCTGTGGAGGTCATCAAAGAAAATGAACACAAAATCCTCTCAGCTGCAATAGGCCCACTGAGTCTGGAGATTTCCCTGCCCACTGGTCAAGAGCAGATTGAGCAGAGTGACCCGTCCAGTTGGGAACTGTTAAAACGCTTTTGATGATGTTGCGCAGTGCGTGAGGCAACACACCAACGTTCGGCACCAGATTTTCCACCTTTGTGATTGTAGTCAGCAGCTTGTGAGCTGGAGAAACCCCTCTCCCTTTCTGAATGAGCAAAGAGACACTGTAAACCTCTCTCAGATGAGGCTTTTATTCACATAAGAAGTTCCACTGTCTACAACAATATTTACATTGACACCATCCACACTAGTAGCAACCCTCTCTGAGGTAAAATGCTCATACTCTAGCCAAGGCTCCGTGAGGCCTACTAGGCCTTGCCTCTCCCTCTGGAGCCACAAAGGATCCAGCCACCCTCCTGAGTGACTCTACAGGACTTTAGAGCACTTGTTGACTTTCTTTTGATGTCTCTTCCTGCTTAAATGCCAAATCATTATGGCTCACAGTAACCCTTTAATGCCTGGTTACTATTAAAACCCACATTGTATGTTTTCCTTGGGACTATATCCCAAGAGGAACAGCCATAGGATGCAGGCCAAAGGACCAGGCAGAAAAGCTCTCTTGCCACGGAAGGTAGAGGAATGGCAGAACCTGCTGCAGATGAATTGGACCTGAGAAAGGCTGTGAGCCACCACAGGGCAATAAAACAAGCCTCAGTCAGTCAGGACCCATATGGCCCCACTGAGGAGAGAAATCCCATCCTTTGGGAGGGGGGCATCCGATCTTCCTTAAAAACCTCCAGCAAAGGGGAGCCCTCCATCGTCCAAAGGAGTGGCCACAAATTTCCTCTTAAGATTAAGTCAAAATCCCAGGGTTTTTAAAATCTAAATCCAGGGTTTTGGGTTCTGGAGCAAAAGGAAATACATGTGAAAAGCTTTCAGACGTTTTCTTAACCATCCGGCCTTGGAAACTGGCTGTTTATGGAAAGCAAACATATATCCCACTGCGTTGCCCATAGCACTTGCCAATTCCAGAGATGGGCTTTTAAATGGCTTTTGATTCTATTGATAATTCCCAGCCCTGCATCCTGAAACCTTGACACCAAGAGGGCAGGGAATGAACCTGGCACCGCTGGCTGCAACCCCCAAATTGGGATTCATGATGAAGCCCAGGGAAGCCATGCTCTCCTCCCCCAAAAAGCAGAGGTGGGCAGCCTCTCCTCTTTTCTGAAAGGCTGGACCTGGAGGGCCACTTTTGTGGTGAGATTCACATCCAAGCTCCAATGCAGCTGAGGCCCTGAGAAAATAAATGGCATTGATAATTAAGCTTTCAGGGCATTTTGCTGTCTTGCAAGGATTGTGATACGGATGTTTTCCTCCACGGAGGGATGCTTGTAGAAGATTAGCCCAGTTTTCCTTTCTTTCCTTTCTTTTTTCCCCTAGGCTTCATGAGGATGACATTTAGAAATCCTGAATAAATAGAGCAGACCAGCAGTGGGAAATGATTGGCTGCAACCTCCGCAGCGCATAATGCGCGAGGCACGAGGAACGTCCAGGGACTGGAAAGAAGCCGGCTCAAGGTGCATTGACTCAAACTCCTTTCCCCACGCGGGCGGCTGCCGTCCACCCCACTTTCCAGAGGGGTCCCTGGGCATCCATTCTCACTGACCCATGGGCAGGTGGGCACTTGCTTCCTTGCTGTGTTGAAAAGCCAGAATGGAGGAACAAAGTCCACTTTGTCCACATGCTGAATGGACTCCTTCTGCCTTTCACGGATAGAAAGCTGTTGCTCCCTTAATCCTTCCTGCACATTACAAATCACTTGCCATTTTAGCAGCAGTTGTTGGCATGGTGGGAGACAGTGTGGCAGTTGAGTATTGGGCTGCAGAGGACAATCAGTGCGTAACTCCTCATGTGGAGATATGCACTACACAACCCCTGGTTGCGTGAGACCATGAAACTGCCCAGAGTCCCAGGAGGAGGAGGAGGAGATGATGATCCATGTCTCTGGTGCCCTTGCAAATCAGCAGGGAGAATAATAACATGGGCACACTGGACGTGTCCCAGATGCCAGAGGGAGCAGCCCCCCTCTCAGATACTCTCAAGAGCATCTGCCTGGCTTTGCCATTGCTGGGCTCCCTTGGCTTGGCTCCCCATTCCCTCCTGCGCCCCTTTCCAGAGCCAACCAGGGCTCCTTAGTGCCACCCTCCAAACTGTTTGTGCACCATTTTGTCGGCAATTTGCTCAGTCCACCCTTGAGGTCAGAGCGATCAGTCGGAACCACTTTGGTGTCCATTTTCCTTCCCATCCTATTAGCCTAATTTGATTACTCTGCAACCTGGCCATGAAGTGGCGGAATAATCACAATGCTTCACCCAAGGCTGATCCGCAGTGTTTGTGTTCTCAATGGCTGCTACTCTGCGGGGACCAGAGCCACTAAAGGAAAAGAATGGGGCCATTGGGTCCAACCCATGGTGACTTCAGTAAGGCTTTCAGCCAGTAACATGGTGCTTTCCTCTCTAAATTAGGGCTCTGAGAGGTAAAAGGCTTCAGCATGTATGCACAGCCGCATGTCCCCTCCATAGGCATTGATAGCAGTTTCAGGGCTGTTCTTGTGGGTGTCAGGAAAGCCACAAAGGGCTACCAAAAGGATGCCCTTCATGCCACAGTTGTGGTCCAGGGAGTCCCTTGAGCCACTTGTGGGTGTCCAGATGTGAAATTAAGTGTGTGAGGAGAAACATGGCAGGAAAGGCTGCCTCCAAATGCAGCGTTTCCCTGATGTTTGGGAGGAAAGGCAGCTCTTGAAGGAAATTGCCTTTGACATTCTACTAAATGTCAATTTTCTATGGGACCCAACTCGGAAGATGAATCCTCCCCACATTAATTGGAGACATGAGGCTCCCATTAGCTGGGACAAAACATTGCATCCTCCTGCTTCAGATGCCGGGATTGATAAAATTATTCTTTTTATGGTCTAATTAATCAGAATGTCATTCTGCCTGCTGGAATTTGTTCCTAGGCTTCAGGGAGCCCTGAGCATCTCCTGGCAGTGATTGAGGGGGAGAAGGCCGGGGGGTGGGAAGCGATGGCGGGAGCTATGGCCCACAAGGGGCACACAGGGGGCATGTGGGCACATCCACACGCATGACATGGGCACCTTCTGGGGCTTGCCATTCCCCCAAAGGGAATGTTTGCCAGGCTGGCTCTCCAGTTCAGTAGAGGGACATTGTTGCAGGGCAGCAGAAAGGGGTCTGACTGGAACCCCACAGCAAGAACCTAGGGGAGCACAGGAACACCAGGGGAGAATTGCCCCATGCGTGAGCGACTGAGGTGCCTCTTTGCAAAGGCTTGCCTCTTGTGCTGTCTCTGGGGGAGCACTTGGGTTCATTTCCAGAGGGGGAGACAGCTTATTTTAGTGGGTGGAAATGCACCCCAGTGCTAAGCCCAATTTCAGGGCTTTTTGCATTTTAAAAGTACCTAAAACATAGCATAGATATGATAGAGGAACTAAATCAATAAAGGGCAGGAAGGAGAGGCTGCCAGGACAGGACCAAGTCTAATGATTTTAAGTGACAGGAGAGCAGATTTCAACTGGACATTAGAAGAAATCTCTTGACAGTGAGAGCGGTTCAGCAATGGAAGCCCCTTCCTAGAGCAATTCTGGGGTCTCCTTCTCTAGACACCTTCAAGAAGAGACTGGGCAACTCCTGCTTCTGGGTTGCCAGTCTATCTGGAGATCCAGCACTGAGCAGGGCTTGGATTGTATGGCCTCTGGGGAACCCTTCCAGCCCTGGGGATCTCAGATTCTGTGGTGGAGATGGTGGCCAAATGGGTCTATGGAAGCCAAGAGAGCCTTCCTCCACTTATCTTTTGCCTCCATGATCCCTGTCCTTCTGTTCACACACAAGTACAGTACAGAGATTCCAGAGCCAAAACGTCGGAGGTCCTGATCCTTCCTGGCCCAGTTGAGGAGCTGCTTCCACTGCCCTCCCTTCTGCAGAGGAGCTGAGCGCTCCTGTCTTTCTCATAGAGTTATGAGCTCTGACAGCTTAGAGTAACACACCCTGGAAGAGCAGCTTTATCCAGGGAGCTGCGCCTGTCGAGTGTGGCACTGCAATTCTTGTGACAGTTCTTGGTAGAGAGGGGAGAGGCCCTGCCCTCCATCGCCCTCCAAACACTTCTTCTGCCTTACTTCTCCCCAGGCCTCACTCCCTTCTCCTCCAGAGATCCAGGCAGAGTTGCTCCAAAGCTGTAAGATGCCAGAACTTCCCAGAGGTCAGCTGAGCGCCTCTTGCACTCAGCGTGAGATGAGACGAGGACGGCATTCAGAGATACAGCATTTGTTGTGTCCCCGCCAGTCGCCGATCTAGAGAGGGCTGAGTGTGGGACCCAGGCGTCACCAACCAGGGCTGGCGAAATGAATCTCCTTGGTGCCAGGCAGGACCCAGGCAGGGGTGAGGGGGAGGCGTCAGACCGGGGGGGGCACATGTGGTCTGGGGGCCATGTGCAGTCCCCCAAGGCTGTTTTGTGGCCCTCGAGAACCCCTCCCAGACTTGCTGGACTGCCCTTTCTCTAGGCAGAAAAGGAGAGCAAATTGCCCCACTTGGAAGTCCCCCCCCCGAGTGGCAATCCTCTTCTCAGATAGGTTGCTCTGTAGCACTCTCTCTTTTTCTACACACAAACAGAAGTGGACCTCTGGCCAGCTGTGGTTTGTTTTTGTTCTTTGGGCCATTTTTGGCCGTTCCCCAAGCCCCCAGACCCATCCTGGGAATAACTTGGGAGTGTGGCCATCTGAGGGCCTTGCTCCTTCAGGACCAGAGAGGGACACCAAAATGAGCCATCAGTCCTTTCCTGTTTCCCTTTTTGGATTGCATCTCCCAGAATCCTGTGGCCATCATGGCCACTCCCAGGCCCTGCTCCTTTCTAAGCCCTTATTGCACCTGGGATGGGAAACAGAGTCTTTCTCAGGATGTCAGAGTCAGGGCCACACGCGAGGCTTGGCAGCCGAGCGCCCTTTGCCACAGAGCAAATATCTCGGCGGAGGAGGCTTAACCTTGCTGTTGCCCCTCAGCACCTTCATTGCAGCGGCTGTCTGGAAGCATCAGAGCTGAATCCTCACTCCTTTAATGGAGCTGAGCTGGCCTTGTGGCTACAGGACACATCCAGGGAGGAGCTGCCTCCATCCCTTCCCCAGGAGGTTCTGCAGAGGCCGGCGGAGTCCTTCAGGCAGCTCTTGACTTTGCAATCCATCCGGCACTTGGACTCACTTCTCTCAAGGGAAGAGGCATTCCAGGCGGCCTCCTGAGCCACGATCTGGGCTGCGTCACAGAAGCACATGGAGAGAGGCTGGCTGGGCCTGAAAAGGCAGCCACAACAGCAAGCAGTGCGGAAACCCACTGGGATCTGATGGCTCCTATCCCAGAAGGGCTTTGAGAGGCTGAACATCTTCTGAAGTTAGGGTACAGCACCACAGGCACTTTCTTCAATATCTGAATGGAAGCCCAGAGCAGATTCAAAATGTGAGAACTGCCAGGCGCCACGTGGAAAACAAGACAGTGCAAATGATGGGGAGCGAGAGAAAACTCCCACAAGGAAATCTGTGTCAATATGACATTTAAGACTACCTTTCTCATTGCACAACAGGCAGACATTATAATGAATATTCACAATGCATACTTTGGAGTGCATGAGAGGAAACATGCCCACAACCACCCTTGGCATGTCAATGTGGCTTTGGCTTCTCCATGGGAGTGATGCCAGGCAGACGATGCCAGGGCCAGCCCCTACCCCATCCTTATCTCTGTGTGCCACTGCATGAAAAGCATCCACCCAAGTGGCCTGTGGGTTGTGTGACACTCCCTGGCTCCTGTAAGAGGATCATGGGCTACTCTGAGCAAGTGGGGAGTCGTCTCTTGTGAGCTACAGGTGTAGATAGTCCTTGGATGGAAGACCAGTGGGAAGAAGGACAAGGGCCTCTGCACAGGGCTAGGAGGAAGAACCCCATCTGAACTCTCAGCGGAGAGCCATGGCTCTGCCAGTCGGAGCTGACAACAGTAGGCAAGAGGGACCAAGCATTCCTGCCTCAGCCATAGGTACTTGCCTGGGAGTGAGTCCCATTGAACCCAGTGATGGTTACTTCTGAGTTGGCACACACAGGATTGCCCCATAAAGATTGCAGCTCTGAGGGTCAATCAAAATTACCAAGGGAGTGTAGCATGAGAGGTTTATTTAGCTTCAGCACCAGAGTGGTCCTTCATAGTCTCATATGCTTTTTGTGGTTTGATATAGGCGACTATGACTACAAAGTAATTCTGAACAAAAATCCTAAGAGTACTGAGCATAAAAGCTGCTTTACAGACGGGTGAAGACCAGCATCCCTGCTGGGATGTTTCCAGGAGCTCTGTCACAAAGCAGGGATCTGAAGCCTTGGAAAGGAGGGAGAGCACCGGGGAGGGACACCTTATGGCAGACAAGGGGGCTGGAGCACAGGAACTGTGAATAGCCATGTGTACTTATTGCAAACACCCAGCAAGGCAAACTGTCTGCTGCCCTCCTCCCCTGAGGCCAGTGCCTGCTGCCGGGAGAACCTGCATCAGCATCAATGGCTCTGGTTTGCAGTTTTAATGCGACGTGCAAAAGAGCTGTCCGAAGTGCTCAACCTGTTTGGGGAGGGTGTCCTTCAGCACTTGGGACGGCTCCTTTGAGCGGAAGCCACTGAGGCCAAAAATTCTCCTTGCTTCAAATCTGTCCCTCCTTGGCTTCTCTGAGCTGCATTTGCCTCATGAAAGTAAGGAATGCAGGCTGGGAAAGGGCTAACTTTCTATGCACACACATGCGCTTGCTGCTTATGCTGTGAACAAATGCCTGCAACCCTGAGCCCTGTGGATACATTTCAAGAAAAAGTAAGCCACAAGGGAAGAAGGGCCCACCACACGCCTCCCACAGAAACGTTCAGGAGGGCAATGCGCAAGCCAGCCAGAGAAGAGCCCAGGAGGAATCCAGATCATGTCAAAGGGAATCTGCGCAGATGCTTATCACATCCCAGAATGGAAGAGGCTGCCACTGGGAGGAGGAGGAGGCATGCTGCTCAGCTCCACAAATATGCGCTTCTGAGACGTGGATGAACAAGCCTGCCCCAGCTTTGCTTCTGTGCAGCGTGGAGTACTAGATGAGGCAGATTATCTGGAGCCATTTCAGTCTGATTTCAGGCATGGCTCTGGGATAGAAATGGTTTTGGTCACAATGGATGAGCTTCACAGGAGCTGGACAGGGGAGATGTCCTTCATGGTTCTGCTGGACCTCTTGGGGGCTTTCGATGCCATCAGTCATGGAGTCCTTCTGGGTCACTTCTCTGGGATGAGACTTGTAGACACTAGTCTACATTGGCTCTCTTCCTTCCTGGAGGGGAAAACCCATAGGTTCAGCCCCATCCAAAGAGAAGCCTCTTGGTGCTCAACTGGCCCTGGGCCCCTTCCCCCATTTCTCTGCCTCCCCTACTTTTCATGCCCCTTCATTTCTTTTGCAGTTATTTGCTTAATTCACCTCCCAAAGGATTGTTGGCACATGCCAGTTTCTGAGTGGATGCAATTCTGAATGCAGGGCTGAGAGAGGGACGTTATTGTGGCCAAGTGGACCTCTAGTGGCTAAGTGGCCATGAGGGTTTACCAAGCAGGAAAACATGGAAGAAAAGAGAGGGGCAAGAGGATGGCATCTCCCCCCGGTGCCCCATTTCATGTCTCCCACGGTTAAGGGGCTGCCCGCTTCATTCAGCAAGATGGCTGGCCTTCCTGAGAGCTTCATGCCAGATGAGTTATATAAGCTGCACAAAACCAGAGTCAGCAAGAACAAGTTGCTAGTGAAATCTTGGGCTGATCTGTGCCTGCGTCCTAATCGCAGGTGACAGCCAGGCTCTGTGGCCGCCTGACAGTGAGAACGCTCCTGTCGGAAGGAGAAGATCAGGCGGAAGAACCACTCAGGCCAGCATTGCCCTCTCTCTGTGTCTCTGGTGACAAAAGGAAGCTGGCCCAGCAGCTGTCTCTCTGGTCCCAAAGGTGTGCAAAGCACCGGGGAGACACATCCCACCCCAGCTTACCCCCGGGTCCATGCCACGTCTCCGTTTGGGTCAGTTGGTGGGTTTGTGTGTCTATGCTGTACCCTTTCTGTGACCCTCTTGCCACTGAAGCACAAATCCTAGACAAATCCTCTGCAACAAAGCCAACAAAGTCTTGAGGCACCTGGAGAACTAACAGATGGGCTGGAATCCTTTGGATGTCTTACACTTGACAGTGGAAATGGTTGGATGTTTTTGTGTGATACAGAATGGCTGCATTTAGCTCAAGGTTGCAGAAACAGTTGCATGGACACACACGGCACATTGCTTGTGGGTGCATATTGTGCATGGATGCATAAGGACATTGGATTGTGCACTAGGTTGCATATTTGGTGCCTTGGTACATGCTGCCATTCAACACATGGGTTGGGCAGCCCAGTCCTCCTGAAAAGGTTCAGCGCCTGAAGAATCCCTTCATGACCAAAGGACTTGCTGTCCCTCCTTGACATGGAAGCCAGTGGCTGCTCCTGAGCTCCCTGTGTTGCTGAACTTATTTTGGAGGAGCCTGGCAGCTTTGACAGCTCCTTTTAAAGTCTGGAATACACCTGGAGGAGATTCACTGTCCCACTGACCTGGAAGCATCAGCTGCCAGGGAGATTGTGGGATAAACAGCCATAGACCACAGCACACTTTTAGGTGCATCATCTGTTACCTCGGCTGGCAGACTATCAGATACGCCACAGGCGTCCAGGGATTGCACTCCATGGAGAGAAGCTCACAGGCACAAACATACACTTCTCTGTCTTCACAAACAGAAATGCCTCTACAAAGAGAGCCAGAGAAATGGCCAGGTCAGTCAGCCCAGACTGCCAGAGTTGGAGACTAGCAAGGTCCAAGAGGAAAGTCTTTGCAGTCTGGGACCTATTCTGTGTGAAAAGGGCATACATTCTTTTCTGCAAAAGAAACAGGTCTCCTGCAGGAAAAAGGGGCTATTTTCTGTGCAACCCACCCCCCCCCCCCCCCCCCAAAAAAAAAAAAACACACATGCAGGGTTGGGGGTTTTGTTTTTTTTCTTGTGCAGAGAATGTCCTGAAGTGCAAATAGTCTTTGAAAACTGCACGGTTTTCAATGACCTTCTCACAGTGAGGAGAAAAATGTTTAAATTATTAGTCCTTGCCTCCAAGCACAAAATTTATGATGATTTCCATCCCTACGCCAGTCTCTTGATGGTGCCCTGCACTGGCATCATTACAGTAGTGTAGGCAGTGGCAGCTGGAGGGAAATGGCTCTGCAGCTGGGAAGGAAGGAAGGAAGGAAGGAAGGAAGGAAGGAAGGAGAGTGTTGGAGAAATGAGACTGCTGGGGCTGTCCAACCCAGGAAGAATGTACAGCTGGTGCATGATGCCACCTGAAATAATTGCCTCATAAGTGCCAGGCAGAGGTGGCATATTCTGACCCTTGCCTGTGCCTCTGTGACTGGTTCCAGGCTGCTTTAGAAGCCCATCCCTGTATTGCCTACTTGTCTACCTGGGATGCTCAGAAAATTCACAGAAGGGAAACAGTTGGCAAGGGATCCTGGTAATAGGACAAAATGAGTCAGAATCTGAGGCTGGGGCCAAATGAGAAGATGTCCTATTCCCGTGGGGAAGGGAAGGGAGACGGAGCCAATGCCTCTGTGGCTGAAGATTGCCTCCTACCTACCACTTGCTCCCTCTCCTTTTCTTGGCATGTGTGGAGTAAGTGGCCAGGCCTCGTGGCAACAACTGCTAGTGTCAACTTCTCCCATCGTCTTGTCCTCCTTGTTAAGCAGAGGGTGGATGTCCATCTGTCACAGGGAAGACTGGGATGGTGTCTTGCATGGCAGAAGGAAGTTGGACTGGATGGCCCTTGGGGTCTCTTCCAGCTCTACGAGTCTGTGATTCTGTGTTCAAGGTGGATGCACAGCTGCCAGGGTCTGAAGAGCCACACTGGCCTTCCAAGTGACCCTGGGGGCTGCAAACATCTTTGACAAGAGATGCCAGGAGGACATCAGTTCCCAAAAAGCCCATGGATGAGAGGACCCAGAAGGGAGTTTGCACAAGGCTTGGCTTGGCTTCCAGCCCTGGCACAGCTGCAGCTGGGCAGGAATTAAAACCAGGCCCCTTCTCCCAGTCCAGGGCCTTTCTGGCCTTCTTATCTTACTGGTGGTCTTCCCACTGACATATGTGAGGCATACCAAGGCCCCCTTCCAGGCCTCAAAGGGAACATCTGGGGGCTGAGAGGGGGTCCTTTTCGGGGGGCGGACACTGGCTGGGCTGCAAGTGGAGGGCTGGCAAGAGGGGCAGAGCAAGCAGCCCCCAAGAGCAGCTGGGGCTGGAGCGCTTTGGCCACTTAACCCTGTAAGCGATAGTCTGGAACAGGCCCCTTCGCTCCATCTCCATTAGTCGCTCCTTCGGTCTAAATGCACCGTATTGATGGAACGGTGAATCAGGTTTCCTGGTTGTGTCAGCAGGAAAGCAGCTGCTGACCGTTCTCTGCACTGAGTGAGCAGAGCATCCCCAGGGAAGCGGCTCTTAAATGGGCAGTCGCATCTCTTGCCGCGCGGCAAGCTCTCTCCTTTGCCTTGGCGCAGAGGTAGCCCACTCCCCACCCGCCATGCACCCCCATTTCACTCCTACACTCTTTTCCCAGTCTTCTGGGTCTATTGCCAAGATGTGAGGGGTGTATGGCACTGGAAGGACGGTTCTGGACGGAGGAACAAACTCACCTCTTGGGTTGAGCATCTGGAGAGGGAGAGTAGTAATGGCAGCAGAGTGGCCTCTTCCAGGACTGGTCCCAGTTCATGGCTTTTAGCAATTCCAATCCATAAAGTTGTGGCCCACTGAAGGCCCAGTTTGGTTCTCTGAAAGCACCAGATCCCATCTGATCCTGGAAGCCAAGCAGGGTCCAGCCTAGTAAATGTTGGGAAAATGATAGCATTCCCTCTTCCCTCCCTCTTTGATATGTAGAGCAAGTGGGATTTTAGATGGCCTAGTATTTCCTACATGTAAAATCCTGTTATCTTCTCTCCTTCTAAAACCTCCCTTTTGCTCCTACTAGTATTGAATTACATGGCAATATATATATTTGAGGGAAATGGCCACAATTGAGAAGCTGGCCTTGGAATCCCAGCTGTTTATGAAGAGAACAAAATGAAGAGAACAACATTTTTAAAAAGGACAGTCTGGCCAGAAAAAACAACAACAACAGAGCACTTTAAACTTTACTTGGTTTTAATGGAAGCATTAAACACATGTTTAAATCTTTCCAGCCAAAAGAAAATGGGACTTCAAAGTGCCTAACTCTGGACTGTACTCAAAGTATTACAGTGAATCCACAGCGGAGAAGCGAGGAGGAGAGCGATCCTCCACCGTTTGGCCTCCTGCCTCTCTGGGGCCACTAGCCTCGGCTCTAGACTCACATGGGCAGGACACACCTGGGCACAGGGCTCACCAGGGACAGTGGGTCCGCTCTGGGTTTTATTCCAGAGTTCAAAAGACCTATCCAAGGCCATCAGCTTCAAGAAACCACACAAGCCACTCTCTTCTATTTGGGGAGATACGGTTTCTCCCTTTGGACAGAACCTTTAAAGCTCAGACCAGAACCCAGAGACACTTTGCCAAGCACTTGGCATGGAAGCCACAGTCGCCAAAGGCAGTATAGAAAGGGAATGCATGCTCTCAGTCACAACTGATTGCTGCCCTCTCTTCCATGTCTCCAAAATGGGGCAGCCCATGCCATGGGGGCACTAAATGGGGGTTTGAGCCTCCCACCTGCTTGGCCCTGGAATTAACATGGACGTGACTTGCCTGCCTTGAAAATAATGAACTGGTTTGTTCTGTGGTTCAGTGTCCCTCCTATCATCCTCAGGTTAATGGCTGTATGATTCATGCTCCTAACTAATAGTTTGGGATGACAGCTCCAAGCCAGGGCCGAGGGGCTATTTGTGTGGCCTTGTTCCTATATTTGGCATTATGCGGCTTCAGAACACACATGGCCCCCTCCCCTCCCCATCCTTCTATGTTTGGGGGGGAAAAGCTCCAAAGCTTACAATATTTGCATAACGTTCTTCGAAACCAGTCTGGGCCTGACTGAGATTCGTAGCTCCAGTTCGGAAGACCCAGTGCCTAAATGTTCCGGGTCAATCGGATTATCAGCCTTAAATTTATGTCTGAGGCTCATTCACAGAAAGAAAAATCCCTTTGGTGAGTGCATTGGTACACAGCTCCGTGAGGCCTTCTTAAACCTAATGATGCCCTTTGGTGTTGCCCCGAGCTTCATGCCAACATGGTTTGCATGGTTTTTTTGTTCGGGGAGGGGGGGAGTGCACAAGAATTTGGCAGAGACTGGCATCTTATGATCACGTTGTCAGTGGGCCAGCCTGTGCTTCTGGGTTCAAATGTCTGCTCTGGGGTTTCCAGTGGACCAGACTAGGAGACCCTTCCCTTCCCAATTAGTGATCAGGGAACAAGTAGATAGTCTCCCCAAATCCAGAGGGACAACCCTGATGCCTCTCCTTCTATGGGGCAGGGTAATTTTTTGCTCTTTCTGAGATGAGAAGGGTCACCATCAAGGCCAAAACGTGAGCTCCTGGGATGACCTCTGATGTTGTCACAGGATGGGCCTTGATGATGCCACAAAGGATGATGTCACAGTGCGCAGCGGAGGGGATGGCCCTGCGCAAGAGGCACCCTTCTCCTCAGCCTCTGCCTCCGCTCAGCCGTGGGTCCTGAGGGCCCTGTCCTTGCATGGGGCCTTCCTCACCGCCTCGTCCCCGTCTCCAGCTTCTCCCTTATTCTCCTCTCATCTCCAAGATCTGCCTTCAGCCAACGGAAAGATTTATGGCCTGGGGGCCAGCAGCCAGGGAAAAGGGCTCCTCAGCGCAATCTTTTCAGCAGCTGCTGCAACTGCTTCCGCTATATTTTAATGCACCAATATTTCTTCTAGATTATGCTCAGTCACTTCTTGGCCTGTTATCATTCAATTGTGTGCTTTATGTGGCAGCAACAAAGAAGGGGCTGCTCCCAGCATTATTTGGGCAGCCAAGAGGAAGACTTGAGGAGGCTCCTCCATTGGGCTGTGGGCAGAGAGGAACCCTTAGGCACTGGGTCTTCCCTTGCTCTTGCCCACAGACCTCCTTTCAAAAGCTAAAAAGCCTATCCTCCCCTCCACTTTGTTTCCCTGGCCCTGGACAGAGGTCAGTTTGCCTCCAGCCCTCCTTTCCCAGAATGCCATGGGCACCATGTGGGGCTGCCAGCTCTTGGGGCAAGAGTTTGGAGGAAGCAGGGTCCAGAAGCATCCCCCATCTCTCTGCCCCCCTTCTTGCTTTCTTTCTTAATGTAGCCTATACACAATATCTCATGGGCCCCTATGCCATTTTCCCACTCCAAACCAGCCGCCCCATTACTTCAGCAATAGCTTGTGTTTATGGAGGACTGGCTCTCTGGTTTTATGGGGCAAGGATAACTGTGCTGTTTTTCCACTTCCAAACCTCAGCAGCTCCAGCAAAACTCAGCTGCTTCCACAAACTAACTGGGGTGCATAAACAGGCCAAGCTGTTGGCAGGCAGGGCCTGCAGGTTTGTGGCACAGATGCCAGGGCAGCATGGCTGCGATCCCAGGCTTCCTCCAGAGCACTGAGTCTTGCCACCACCAGCAGTAAGGAAGCAACTGGAGCTCAGTGCTGGACTGACAGAGAATGGCAAACTGGTGCCCCAGCCCCAGGGATAGAGCCCCTCTGAGGCATAATAGGCAAGCTCTTCCCAGCTGTCTTTCCAGGAAAGTGGGGAGCACAGAGGCCCCCAGGCCATGGGGCGGAGTGTCTCCCCATTGCTTCTTGGCTCTGCCTTGTTCAGCATAGACAGCAGTCTGCTCTGAAATTGCAAGGACCGCCCGGGGGTCTGGCAGGGCTGGGGGGCTTTCTCGCTGTCCTGCCACCCACATGGGCGTCCTTAGTGGGAAAACAGGGCTTCTGGGTGGCTGCTACCAGTCATGGGAACTCCCTTCCCCAGGGGACTTTATTGCCCCTCACCCCCATTTGTTCTCCTTCCACTGGAAAACAAAGGCGTTTTATGCAGGCAGCGATTAGGCCAATACAGTAACTAGTTGCTGCAGAAAGGCCTTTTAATGAAGGGTTTGTTTACTGTACATTTTTCCCGGAGCCAGCATGGCCTAGTGGTTTGAGCGCTGGCCATGGAAACCCAGTGGGTGACCCTGGGCAAATCACGCTCTCTCAGCCCCAGAGGAAAGCAATGGTGGCAAACCCCTTCTCAGGAAATCTTGCCAAGAAACCCCTGAAATCGCCTTAGGAAGTTGGAACGAGTTGAAGTTTGTCCTCATTGTTAGGTTTATAATGCATTTGAATGGTTTAAATTATTGCTGTTTTTAAACAGAATAGCTTATTGTTGTTTTTAAACTGTTATTATTATAATGATTTTAATCTGTATTTTGCTTTAATCTATGTTGTGGGGTACAAATTATGGAAATAAATAGAAACCAATACATAGGGTTATATCCTTCTTGGGAAAGGGGGGAGGCATGGCTGGCCTCTGCTGCCAAGGAGGAAAGGCTGGGAGGGCACAGCAGGACCCAGCAGAGCAACTTTGCCCCCCAGCATCCCCTGGCAGAGCCACAAGCGCACCACAACGGGACGCTGAGACCAATGCAAAGCAGGTGGCAAGGAGCGCTTGCAAACCCATGGCTGCTGCATTGGCTCACATTGCCATTTGTGGTCTGTGTCCCAGAGGAGCCTGTGCTGGCGGCAGAAGATGGGAAGAGGCTTGTCTTGGAGGAGCAAAGAGTGGGTTGGGGAACAGGGGTGGCAAGGAGAGGCATCGTTCTAAGTTGCTGTTTGCTACACAATGATGCTTTCTTTCTCATGTTGGTGCAAGAGGGGTTTGCAGATTGTGAGAAGGCCTTCCCTAAACTCTACATGTCTCCATGGGCAGAGAAAGACTTCTGGGTGTTCCTGATGGCAGCCAGGTCTCATAGAATCATAGAATCGTAGAGTT
>NC_056527.1:120243272-120279857 GCF_019175285.1 Sceloporus undulatus
AAAAAAAGCCATAACAAAAAAGGCATCTTTCTCTTTCGTTTTTTGCAGGATTTCAGAGCCTGGTCTCACTTGAGGAGAGGAGTCTGAGGGCAAGAGTGCTGCATTGAAAAGCATGTGTATGTGCATTTTCCTCCTTTGTTGTGGTTGTTTTGAATGGCCTACTCTTTGCAACTGTGGCTATCAGCCCACTTTGCCAGAGCAAATTTATTGTATTTATTTTATTTTTATCCCCCTTTCTCCCAAGGCAGCTCACAATACATACATACATACATACATACATACATACAGGGCTTGCCTGCTTTCCTGTCTGATGCCAGCCATGCCCCAGAGCAGCGCTGCTGGCCTCCCTGTGAAACTCTTGCATTCTGGACCGTCTTCCCATTTCTCCTGCTAATGAAGAAAAACGTTGGTGGGTCTTACTTGTCGGGTCTTTCTCCCACTCCCCGTTTTGGAGCCCAAGCAGGAGGCATGTGGAGGACATGCGGAGGACATGTGGAGGAGAAGGAAGAGCAGCCCACCAAGGGCCAGGATGAAGAATGGCTCCTTGTTCAGGATAATTAACGATTGATGAACTATGCGGCTCTCTTAACGTTGTTCCGTGCCGAGCCTGTTTCTGGTGCTGGGCTGTGAATTATTTCTTTGATGGGGTTCTTTTGGCTTTTAATTGTTGTCATCTGTACTGAGCAGGGCAAATGCGCAGGGAAGATGGGTGGGAGAGGTGGCTAACTAATTAACTAATTAATTAATGGTGACGATGCCCCTGGTTGTCTTGCGTCATCCCTAAGGAGTAACCGTAAAGCACAGAAGCCAGGCTTTGAGTCCAGAGGAAGGCAGTGAGGAAGGCCAAGGGCAGCTCTTTTCCAAAGGAGTTCCTTGCAGCCAATGTCCCAGTTTGGGGTGATCTGGCATTCAGGAGTCATTCCCACAACCCTTGACCCCTGGGAATGACCCACTCATCTCTGACCAAAGCCCCACCATGCGCCCGCCAGCCTCCGTGGCCCCAGCCAGGGAACATTGCCAGAGATTCCATGGCTGGGGTGCCTTCCGTGGATGCTGGGCTGTATTGGGGTGCATCTGTCCCATGGAGGAAGAGAGGAGTCCTCCATCCTTAGCTGTTCAGTGAGGAGCTGTAGCTCAGAGGCAGGGCCCCTGCTTTGCACAGTGTCTCCAAAATACAACATCTTGGCTTCTAGGGACCAGAAGAATACCTATCCATGCATGTTATGTGCCTTCAGGTTGTTTCTGAACCATGACAACCCTAATGCAAACTTATAATAATATAAATCTTGGCAAGATTTGTTCAGAGGAGATTTTGCCCAAAGGCTGAGAGAGTGTGGCTTGCCCAAGGATTTCATGGCCAAACTGGGAATTGAACCTTGGTCTCCCCAGAGTCACAGTCCAACACTCAAACCACTATGCCACACTGGCTCTCAAACAATGCATGCATGCATTTATTTTGCCCCAGCACCTCCTCCGTAATGCAGACCTTTTGTCCTTTTTTTGGACACAGCCAAAGCACCAGCTTCCTCTGTGCATTGCTGCTCCTGCTGCAGCTGTGACTCTGGCGCAACTGGGGCGCCAACGACAGCTCTGTGCGCTGGAGAAATGGCAGTGCGCCATCAATGTGTCAGCAATGAATAGCCCTTATCTGCCCAAGAGGAGCTCTGTGCATTGCGTGCGCAACCTAGACCTGCCTGGAGAAAGAGGAATCTGTGAACGCGGGAGCCCTGCGTGTTTTGTGGAGGAATGTGCGTCTGGGTGGGAAAGCCATTGCAAAACAGGAAGGACAATGGCCCTGGAACCAGCCCCAGTTTTAACAAGATTCGCACAGAGGAGACGCAGAAGGTCAAGAGTGGAGAATGTGGCAGTGATTCTCCGAAACAAATATAAGCACATACTTCAATGGAGAAAAGAACCGTATGTAGACTGTGGGTTGGCCAATATAGGTTAGTTCTTTCCAATGTAGCATCAGACATCAGCATCACATCAGTTAAAGTCAGCTTACATACAACACTTGCAGTCTTGTGTTTGTGTGTCTGTGTGTAAAATTAAGTGTGATCAGGGTGATGCTGTTTGTCAGCAATGGGGCAGAGCTGAAATGTATTTCATAAAATGTCATGAAGAATTAATTATCAGTTCATTAATTTTTGATTCCTTTCAGTTCTTCATTACTCTCTCTCTTGGTATTTTTCCTCTAATTAAAGGGAAATCTATCTGTCTGAGCCCCGTCAGGAGGGTCTCCCCCGGCCTCCTCTCCGTCCGTCCGTCCATGACTTGGGCGGTTTCCATGTCTCTCTGCCAACAGGTCCCTTCCCTTTGGCTTCAGGAAAGAAGAGGAAGGAAAGGCGCTCTGCTGGGTCTGTTTACCCAGCACCAAAACACAGAGAACCTCATGAAAACCCTAAAAGCACCAGCAGTCCTTTGGCAGCCATGTGCTCCTTCATGTGGGGAAACGTTTAGTGAGAGCTCCCTTTGCAAACAACACAGCCAAATTTCCAAATATTAAAAAAGGACTTTGTGGCTGGGGGAAGACAACAGCCAAACATACACACGCTTTCAAAGAAAACCAACAAAATCAATCGAACCTAGCTAGTTGTGGGGGAGAGGTTTGGGTCCCAGAGCATACCCTGAGTGCATTGCAGAGAGGATGGCCAGAGAGAAAGGGAGAGCATCTTGGCCACTGAATGCATGGTCTTAGGGGTGAGCCACATGGATGGGCAAACTCTGCCAGGGATGCTTCAGATGGGGATTTTTGGCACTCGGAAAACCCAGCCACTTCAGGGGAGCAGAATCTGTGGACAGAGGACAGATGATCCTTGCTGCTTTCCCAGCCACAGCAAAAACCCAAATCCCCACAGGGCTGTTGCATTTTATGGTGAAAGCTTTTGGCTCCAGCAGCATCCAGGAAGGAAATTCAAGATCTCAGCATGACAGAAGCCCCCCACCAGCTTCAATATTGCTGGGTTAATGGCTGAAAGCAAAGACCCTCTCAAAACAATACCTTCCACTTAAAAGCAGCGGAAGGGAGGGCAGTCCTGCTTGGCCAAAGCCCCCCAATGCTGAGCCACCTGGGTAGGAGGAGGCCTCTCTCTTGGGATGGAGGAGCCACTGAAAGCACCAGGACCATAAAACACAAGGTCCCATCTATCATTCAGGGGCAGCTGCAGGAGGAGAGTGCTTCTGAAGGCAGGGCTGAGGCAGCCACAAGGGCACCGTCTCCCATGAACATCTCAGAAGAGCCCCCCAAAGGCAACCGGACCCCACCAGGGACCAGCCCTGGAAGACCCTGGAATGACAGGTCCAGCCAGGGCCCCAAAGCACCCGCCGCCCGCAGGGCCTTCTTGGCTTCGGCACCCCAGCTGCGCAAAGCCCACCCCTTGGAAGCCCAAGTGGTGCAGACACTAGCCTCGTTCTGCACGGCTTCTTGTCAAAGCCTTTGAAAGCCTCTTACTATTTCCTCCCAATCGCCTGCGTCAAAAGCTTCTGCTTCAACTTGTTTTAACTGTTCAATATTATTTTATCCATTTATTTCATTTGCGTGCTGCCTTTCTCCCAGAAAGGGACCCAAGGAGGCTCACAGATTGAAATCGCTTTTAAAACTTTACAATAAAAATCTTAAAGCAATTAAAATCATCTATCTAAAAACAATATGACATTTTAAAAATATACTAAAACGCTCCCCATATACGTAGTACTACGTTTTTAGGCTGTTTAAACTGTTCCTTACTGTTTGAAATTTTAAACTGATTTTACTGAGAAGCCACCCTGAGATCTTATGATATCCGTCTGTGTCGTTGTGTGATTCCAAGTTGTTTCTGGCTTATGGTGACCCTATCACTGGGTTTTCCTGGCAAGATTTGTTCTGAGGAGGTTTGCCTTGCCTTCCTCTGAGGCTGAGAGAGTGCGACCTCCCCAGAGTCACTCCATGGATTTCCAAGGCTGAGCAGGGCCAGCTGGCATCCCATTATTCAGAGGGAGAGGAGGGTGAGGACAAATCTCCCACACATTCCCATTTTTCTCCTTCCACTGAGCTCTTTCCCAGACCTTGCCTTTCCCCCAAAGGCTGGGGGTTTCTGCCCTGAGTCCGGCTGCTCCTTCCTCCTTCTCAGCAAAGCGTCTCTCCGGCTGACAGTGGGGAGATGCTGCCCTCCAGCGGGGAGAGAGCGCTGGGCTCGGCCTTTGGCACTCTCCGGCCGCTGGACCCATGGCCAGGCCTCCCTGGCTCTGCTGACTGCCTGGGAGCAGAGAGCAAGAACCGGGAGTCCCAATGCCACAGGCTTTCACTGGATTGGACATCCGTGGCAGGGTTCTTGGACTGCAAAGCCCATCAGCCCTACTATCAAGCCCATCCATTTGGGGAGACAAAACTGCTTGGATGGCCTGGGATACTGTGACTCTCTTGTCACGGCCCTCCGTTTTGTCACCAACTTTGCTTTTTTTCCTTTAAAAATTGTGCTGAGTTTGGGGTGATTTTCCACCTGAAAGCCAGCCACATTCAAACAAAACCAGCGGCAAATGCATTTTTTCCCTTTTGCCCTAGACACCAAACAGACCACAAATTCCCTCCACAAAAACAGAAAAACATCCCAAAATCAGCTGAAAAGGTGGCCAGGAGTGACGTGAGACGGCTTCCGAAATGCTGAAAAGCAACAGTGTGGCTTGCCCAGAGCGAAGGGGCTTTGCCCGCCTTGTGGTTGCCCACCTCTGGCCCAGAGTTGCAGCCCAGCCCCATCTCATGGTCCACACAGTCCTTATTCCGGTTCTGCCTTGAGACTCCATGCATCTGAGAAAGAGGACCATAACCCACAAAACATGAGCCCTACTCTCCTCTTTGGCTCTTTGGCTCCACAGCTCCTCAGTGGCCTGGTCTTGAAAAAACATGAGAGGCAATTTGCTATTTAACCAGCAAACAAATACAGCCCAATCCTACACATAATTACAGAGAGGTAATATATTACAGTCTTTAAACATACCCCAAATCTCAAAAAAGGAGAGAGAGAGGAGCAAACAGAAGGAAAAACACAACACATAATTTATCATATTACACACCAAAGTCCCAGCAAGCTTCATTACTTTGCTCATCCAGGCAGGAACAGTGGCCCAAGAGGGACAGGGACAGGCGGCGGCCAGTGTCTCCCAGAACCATCTCAGCCAGGCCTCTGCATCTCTTTTCCAGCCAGACGACTCCTTCCTCCTCCTCCTCCTCCTCCTTCACTATGCATCCTTTGCCACCTTGAACCCCAGGAACCTGTCCCCACACGCTGCTTGGCCAAGTCCTTTTCTGCCTTTCCCAGACAGCTGGAACGGAGGAGGCACTGCTGCCATCTTGGGCACGGAGTAGTCATCCAGGCAGGGATTGTAAGGATACTCATGGCCAACGGGATCCTCAGCAGTGGCCCGCAATTTCCAGGCCTCTCCTTTGAGCTCCTGGGATTCATCATAAATCATGTTGACCAGGACCTCTGGGTCGTCATATACATGTTCCGGCCCAAGGCAGGCAGGAGCCAAACCCAGTCCCTGGATCCCATCATCTGAGAGAGAAGGAATGGGCACCTGCTCCTTGTCATGCAGGGGCCAGCTGGCACTGCTGTTGGCCAGTGGCTTGTGGGTGGCATCCAACGGTTCAGCAGACTCTGAGCCTGCTGCCACCATCTTTCCTGGCCCCTCAGATACTGATGGCCCATCCTTGGGATCTCCCCTGAGGAAGGAATCAGACAGCTGCTGGGGCAGGCTCCTTGTGGCGCTGGTGGGCAGGGGACTACTGCCAGTGACCGAGATGAAGCAGTCCTTCCCTGGCTTCCCTCGCCAGCCAGGCTCCAAGTTGAGGAGGGTGGTGGTGTCGGTTGCATGAGAGACTGGTTGCCCTTTGTCCGGTGCTGAAACTGCAAAATCCCATGTGCCCCCTTCAGAGCTGTTTCGTCTTGTGGCCCCAGCAGGAAGGGTGGTGGCTCTTGAGGGTGCCCTGGGAGAGGGGCCCCACTGCACATCGATGGCCTCTTCAATGAGCTGGATGATTTCCTTGCCGTGCGGGGTGACAAACACAAAGCTCCCTTCCCCAGAGGAGCATCTTCGGCCAGCCTCGAAGGAGAAGACCACCTGGAAGTGGAAACAGAGACACTCAGGGAATGAGTCAGGGGCTTCAGAAAATGCTTCTCATCCTTGGGAAAAACCCAGCAGCAGAGTTGGCCTCCTCCATGTCTGCTCTGGGTTTCAGCTCAACCCTTAAAGGAGCTGTCCAGAGTTATAAAATCTGGGATACTATTCAGAGAGTTCTTTTCAAATTTGGAATAAAGCCCTGAGCGGATCCCCTGCCTACTAACATTGGACCCACCAGCCACCCCTGGGTCTGATTCTGGATAGGCAGGAACCCAGCTGAGGCTGGAGGACTCCAAGCAGGGGCATCTCACTTGCCCTGGGCAGAGAGCAACCCTGTCAGAACAGCCAAGCCAATTCCCAAAGACGTTGCCCTTACCTTGTCGTGGCCAAATCTCCGCAGAAACCTGTAAGGCCAGATGTACAGCGCATCCTCTCCCTGCATGCTCCACAGTTCCAGGGCCTCGGCTTGAGCAGAAAGAAGGAACTTGCCCCCCAGCCCAATGCGTTCGGAGGCCAGTGTGGCCCTGACTGTCACAGGAAAGTGTGTCTTCTCTCCTGTCAGCAAACACACAGGGAGGAAAACGTCTGCTGATTTCATTCTGACAGGCAAGAATAAATGCCTCCAAAGGCTCTCTTCCTACTGGGGGATTTATGAGAGTTTTTGCACATTTCTTTATGGCACCCCTCCCCTCGGCACATGGAGATTTGGCTTTGAACAAAGGAAAAAACCCTGGGTTTTACACTAAGGAAAGTTGTACCCAGAAAAAAGGATTTTTGTTGCAAAAATGCAACAACATTTTTGCACAAACACATTTTTTGAAATACATACACACACGCTTTGGCAGTGAGGCAAAGGAATGGAGTGAGTGTCTCCCAGCAAAAGAGGGCCAGCTGGGGATGTGGGAAGCCCTCTTGCTTGGCACTCCCAGGCCCTCCTGAGGCCCCCATCCCTCCACTTTCTCTCAGTGCCCACTCTCCTGGCCCTCCTTCCACTGGGATAAACTCCCATGCCAAACCTTTGGAGCCTGGGTTGGGGGGCAGTCTCTCTCTCTCTCTGGCCCCCAAGAAGTTTCCCCAAAGAAGAGAGGATGATCTTTCCTGAAGGCATGCTTGAGGGGAAGGGATGATAAGCGCCTGCTGAGCATCATGTGGAAGGGACCCACCACTTATCTTCAGAAGGAGGCTCAGCCCTGCAAAGCCACAAGGCAGGAAGCGGCTGCAGAAACAGCTCCTCCAGGCTGCTTTGGTCAGAGTGCAGCGCTCAGCTCAGCTCCTGAGGTCGCCCCAGGCAAGAAAGAGGCCCAGCTTTTAATGCCTGTCCTTTGCAGCCAGGTTCCCTCTGGGGCAGCACCACAGGAACCTCCAGGTCTCCTTGGAGTGCAATTCCCAGCCAGCTGGCATCTATGATGCTGGGAACAGCATTCCAACAATATTGAGAAGGTCATAAGGTTCCCACCCATGGCGTAAGGATGGCCAGCATAGCCACATTGCTTGGACTCAGAGGCTAAAAGGTCCAGGGGGATCTCTCCAAGAGGTGGAAGGCCTGAAGCGGGGTGCCCCACCCTTTGCCTTCAGCCCCATCAACCTTTCAACTTTGCCTCCCAGATCCCAGAAAGAGGGGCAGAAAAACTGGGTGATCTCCTCCCCATCCCTGTGGGGCTGACTCTGGGCTCATGCAACCATCTCAACTTTCCCTGCCTCTTCCACCGGACTCCTCCATCCTGGGAAGATCCCTGAATTCCTTGCAATGCCAGCACCCACTTGGTAAAAGGAAAAGCAACAGGAAAAGAGGAAGACCCCCATTAGCAGGTGGATGGACTTCACCAAGGTGGCTGTGGCTGGTACCCTGAATTTCCAGGACCTGAGCAGGGCTGCTGAGGCAAGGCTTCTGGGAGGCCTCTCATTCACAGAGGCATCAAACTCAACTTGATGGCAATTGACAAAAACAACAGCCTCATGCATTTTCCGGGGACATTGCGAGTGAGATGTCCACTGCATCAGATGCTTTGAGAAGGACTCATTCTAATCCTGTGAGGAGAAGAGAAGGGCAACCCCTCTAACCTCTCCCTGCAGCATGTCGGCTCTGGAGAGCCTCCCCTCCTACCTTTGCTCATTGGGCTGTACAGGGGGTTCTCATCCATGGCCAGGGAAGCGGGCGCTTTGTCCTCCAGCCTGTCTTTCTGCAGCTCACTGTTCCTCTAGAAGCCAAGAGGAAGAAGAAGAAGAAGAAGAAGGCCTCCCATTAGCCAGTAGATGCCCAGGACCCACCAGCACCTTTTTAGGTGGCTTCCTTGGAGGAGCTGCCTGAGACAGAGGTGCTTACAGAAGCCACAGTCTGGCCCCAAAATGGCAGCCCTTTGGTATTACACAAGGCATCGCTTCACCTACTTTAATAGGATGTACAAAACTTGGGAAATTTAAATGCTGGGAGTGGAGAGGGGAGTAATTTGTTATTACCACTTGTAAAGACCACTTGTTTCTTTGCTTCTTTTCCCTTTTTTGAAAAGAAAAAACTTGGAATTGATAAGAAAATGGCATAAAGGTTTTGTCACCCCCCTCCCCCCCCAAAAGCCAACCTATCTCACTCCCTCTAAAATGCCCTTGCAAAGTAACTTTGGAAACTAACTGTGTGGCTTTCAAAAGGCATCCCCCCCCACTCTCATTCCCCACAAAGGAACTAATTACAGGAAACTATAACTTGTTATTTGCTATCTCAGACAATGCACCACTCTCATATGTGTCTCTGGGAATAGAGATCAGTCAGGGTCCTGTGAAACTGCCAATCCATAGTAAGTACTCCAGGGGTGTATGTTGTTGCACAGGAGAGTGTTTAATTTCACTGGATCCCAAAAAGTGTGTCCAGACCTCATGGTTCATATGCCTCTTATCTTATTCTGGTTGCCTCACTCCCATTCAGCATCCCAACATGCTGTTGCAGCCCACCTTCTGCAGGCCTTGTCTGGGGTTCCTCTCCCATCCAAAAGATGGGATGTCCTTTCCATGAATATTCTGCAGATGATGAACACCTTCCCATTCTTTCCATCCCATCACAGCAGCTCTTGGCCACGGGACAATGCCCCACTCCCCACTTTCAACACCTCTGCCTCCCTTGGGCCGGGTGGTTCTGCTGCCAACATCCTCACCCCGAAGGCGTGCTCACACAGTTCCAGGATCCAGCCTGCTGCTTCGGTGCTCTCGGCTGCCAACAGATAGCACTTCTCGGTGGTCTGGATGAGGAAGGGGGTGGTCTCCTTGGGGCAGCCGGCGTCTTTGCCCTTCTCTGCCACATACACACAGTCCCTCAGGTGGATGCGGCACCTGCTGCTGCTGCTGCTGCTGCTCTCTCTCTCTTTGGCTTTCCCTGCGGACGGAGGCAGAGGGCTTTCCAGGAGCTCCAGACAGGCCGAGGCACAGCTGCTCCCCCCGTGTAAGACGCCCCAGAACTTCCGCCATTTCTGGGGAGGAAGGGATAAAGACAGAAAAGGGTCCAACCATCCGGTGTCCTGTGTCCAGCCACCCCAGCCAAATACCAGCAGAATCCCCAAAACCAGCAACTCACAAAGACCAGGACAATCCCCTGCCACCTGCTTCTGGCCATCAGGCTCCAGAGCCGGACTGTTCTGGACAGGGAGGTGCCATGCATTGCTCTCACAACTCAGATATGTTTATTACCCATGAATCTGTCTAACCCACTGAAAAAGCCATCCTTGCGAGGGCTGCCATGGCCTGTCGTTCTAAAGAACTCCATACATTTTTGTTACACTTTGCAGACACAGCTGTCTTCTTCCCAGACTGTTCTGCCATCCAAAAGTGTATATCTGGCTGATGGGGACATTGAGAGCTGGTCTGTTATCTTTTTGTTTAACCCAACATTACTGCAAATGCTACGAAATGCTTGACTTCACATTACTACGAACGCTACAACAGAAAACTACAAACATCATTAAATCATACCATTGGAAAGGAAGCTGGGGCTGACTCTGCAGAAATAATTCAGTTGGACCCACTTTAACTGCCATGGCTCAGTATAGAATTCTGGGAATTGTAGTTTGTTGTGACACCAGAGCTCTCTGACAGAGAGGCTAAATGTCTCTCAAAACTACAAAAGCCCCAGAGACCACATCCGCAGGCCTTACTTACCTTCCAAAAGGTCTGTTGCTGGTAGAGGTAGAGGAAGCCCTTCTTCACCACGGCGTCTTCCATCCTTTAATGTGTGCCAGGGCTCTGTCTCTGGCCCCTCTGTCTCAGGGGTTTCTCTCCTGCTCCCTGCTCTGCCGCTTGTGTGCTCAATGATGCTCAATGATGCGCAGACACTTGTTCTTCTCTCGCCCACTTTTCCTCTCTTTCAAGAGATCAGGCTTTGCCTGTCAGCTTCCTGTGGTTGCAAACTCACCCAAAAGGCCAAAAGCATAAGCAGATCGCTGTAGAAAGACACTCACATGTCATGTACGGACATCCTCTATGCAAAGGCAAGGCTTCCAAGGCAGGCTTCGTAACCAACTTAGCATCTGGGTTTTCCCTCTTCTGTTTTTAATTGTTTTTAAACAGTTTTGTTTTACAGATTCTTCACCTGCATTTTAAAATAACTTCTGGACGTATTTTACTGACGTTTTGCTACGTATTTTAATCTTTGCTGTTCAATATAAATCCAATGTGGCTCCAACAGACCAAACCTTCTATACTATGGCAGCCTATTTCAAAATGGTCATAGGGACCCACTTTCTGTGTGTAACTTTTCTTGTTGTTGTTTCAGTTCAATTACTCTCTCATATATATTTGGCTTTTGAAGTACGTAAAGTGTTTCATGGTGTGTATATATATATATATATATATATATATTCTAAACCAGGCATTTGTTTGTTTTTAAAATGTTAAACCAAATCATTTCTAACTAACGTAATTCTTGACTCTTTAATTGCAACACAGTTTGCTAAACATCTGAATCTATATTTTTTTATTACAGTAATGCATTGTAAATATGGCTCTGTTTTGTTTTTTTACCAAGTTCTCCGAGGGCAACAAAGATCCAAACCTTGCCAGCAATGTTGAGAATGCTGCTCCAGAAACAGAGGCTCTTAGGGACCATCCTTTCCTCCTCCTTCCTGGGATTCAGGGGTGATTTTCTTGGCCTTAAGACTGATGAAGGCGATAGGTTTCTAAGGATAATAAGCCTTATAACATGCCTTCAAAAGGCAAGGTATTACCATGGACCACTGAATGGATCCCAAAACCCTGTTCTGTACTTGAGAGGGAAGAGCCTTCAAGACCCAAACTGTCATTTGGAAAGTGGAACTATCATTGATGATGATGATGATGATGATGATGATGGTGCCTTTCTCCCAACGTTGGGACTCATTTGGCGACTGAAATCCAAAGGCCTTTCCTCAGCCCGCCTTTCCGTGGCTCCAAGGGCTGCGTCCGCACTGAAGAAGTAACCCAGTTTGACGCCACTTGGGCTGCCATGGCTCCATGCTATGGAATCCTGGGATTTGTAGTTTCTTGTGGCGCCAGAGAAGGCTAAATGTCTCAACAAAACTACAGAGCCCAGGAGTCCGTATCATGGAGCCATGGCAGCGTAAGTGGGGCCAAACTGGGTTATTTCTGCGGTGTGGACACAGCCTTAAGGAACCAGGGCCTGGAGCTGCCACGTTTCGCACCCCGAGCAAGAAGGGTTGGCACCGCTTTTCAGCCTCCTGGCCCAAGGCTATGGCATTCTGGGAGTTGGAGTTTGTTGTGGGAGTGAGCTCTGGACCCCACTCCCAGAATGCCGTAGCCTTTGAGCCAGGGCAGTCGCTCTGGAGCCCACAACAAACTCCAGCTCCCAGAATGCCACAGCCTTGGGCCAGGAGGCTGAAAAGCGGTGCAAAAGTGGGTTATGGCTCTCATGTGGATGCAGCCTTTCTGTGCGACTCTGCTAAAGGCATCCTCCAAATCACTGGCTGAGGCTGCTGGGAGACGTGTCCCAGGAGCCCCTGGACCCTCGCCAGACAAACGCCCAGGGCAGCGTAATCCCAGGCTTCCCAGAATCCCCTGGGCCCTTGAGGGCAGACTGCTTCCTCATCCCAAACAGAAAGGGCGCGCGGCCCCTTTAAGAACCATGTAAACAAAGCCCCGCTCCCCGCTCCCGCCCTCCTTCCTCCCGCGCATGTGTGTGACGTCACCTCCGGGCGACCGTTCCCGAGTCTTACGCCACCTCCGCCCCATTCACGAAAGCAGTGCGGCAGCGGCGCCGGCGCCTGGCGTCCCTGTCGGTGTTCCTTACGCCATTTGCGTGGGGAAGGCGGGCGGCAGTGCGCAGGCGCGGGAGCCTCGGAGGGGCGGGAGGAGCGGCGGCGGCGGCGAAGAGCGAGAGCGAGAACATGAATGGAGCAAGATGGCGGATCATGTGCAGGTGAGGCGCCGCCGAGGCTGGGCCTTAGCCAGGGAGGCCGGCCCCGGGGAAGGAAGGCAGGCTGCCCGCCCGCCCGCCCGCGAGGGAGCCTGGGAGCCGAGCGCTAGGCCGAGGCCGCCAACCCTCCCTCGGCGCGGGCGGCGGTTGGGGCTCCGCGGGCCGCGACTCAGGGAGAGCCAAGGGTCGGGGGTGGCGGGCGGCGTCTTCCCGGCATGATGCCGCCGCTGGGAGGCCGCATGGTCCCCGGGCGAGTCCTGGTCGGAGGGACCAGGGGAGGCCCTCGGGAGTCTCCCGGCTCTGCGGATGCCCCGAGGAGCCTCTCCTGGGTCCTGGGGGGCCCCAGACAGACCTACTAGGGCCAGCGAAGGGCCCAAAGCCAAAGGCCCACATCTGGGCCCCAGGCAGAGCCAGGGCAGCCTGCCTTCCTTCCTCCTCAGAGCCAGAGAAGGAGGAGGGTCAGGCTGGGGAGGGCAAGGGTCCTGGGGGTCTCCTTCTCAGGCCCTGGCCCTCCTCTCCCATCGCCTCTGCCCCGGATCATGGGGGAAAGCCCCAGACAGAGGCTGCCGAAGAGGGAAGGGCAGCCAAGAAGGAGCTGGGAAGGGCCCTGAGGTGAGAAGGGAGGCGGCCCCATCCTCATCCTCATCCTCATGATGCCTTCGGAGGGGGGGGGTCTCCTAGATGACCAGAGAGCTGAAGGAGCTAAAGAGCCGCCATGCCTGGGAAGATCCTGCTGGAGGCTGAAGCCAGGAAATTAGAAGGCCAAGATTGGGAAAGGCAGCTCTGGAAGAGCTAGACCAGGCCCTCAAGGTATAGCGCTGGGCACTAAAGTGAGGACCTGCTTCCCATCGCCTGGAAGGGATGGCAGAGCCGGGGGAGAACGCATCCGACTACTGAGCCGAGTCTTGGCCTGAGTGGCCCTGGCTTACGGCACAGGCTCCTTGGGTTCCTCCCCTTTGGTGCCCTTCTTCACCATCTGCCAGCCTCAGGCTGACAAGGCCAGGCCAGGCCAGGCACATCCAGGTCCATTGAAACAGCACAGAGCTGCCCTTGCTCTTCTGCACCATCCATGCCTTTCCCCTTTGGAGGAAACACTGGCGGCACAAAGGCTTTGGCCATGCTGAGTGCTTTCTCTTCTTGCATTTTAGCACATGAGGAAAGAGTGCGCACAGGTGCCTCTGGCCCTTGGGGCAATGAAACACCGTACTTGCCTTCTGTGGAGACGCTTGGAAATGGGAGAGGCTCCCAGTTAAAGGCTTTGTGCATGAGACACTTGCCATGCGCTGGTGCAAATGTAGAGTGCTCTTGCGTCCTTGCACCTGCCTTGTAAATCCTTGCTGAAGTGAATTCTTCTGGCCAGAGCCTGTTGGGTTTAAAGTGGGAAACTGTGTCTGTAGATTGAAACTGTCTGGACACAAGGAAGCGGATTTAGTTACTGTCATGCTTTTTCTTGTGTGGTCTTAGTTGCATTCTCCTATGGCCCTGCTTGAATGGAGCAAAGCCTACTGAATGGCTGCTGAGCTGGGAATGTTGGCCTAGCTGCCTTGGCAGAGCCAGTTTAAACCAGCGGGTAAAAAGACCATAAAGCGGAAACAACTTGAAGGTACACAACAACAACAACAACAACAACAACAGCAGAAGGGCAGTAGCCACACTGGATGGGAGGGAAGGGAGCTAGTCTCCTCCTGTGTTCATAGGCAATCAATCCTGCGCTGTGTTAACTTGGATGCCATACTGAGTCTGGAGGGGAAAGGTGAACTCTTGGCCAGGAGTGTGCTCAGGCCACAAACGTTTATGTACACTGTTGATTTACCCGAGTGTAGCTGAGCCTCTTGCCCTATTCCAGAGTTGTACTGAATCCCATTGGTTTGACCAGTTACAGAGCAGCAGCAATGCTGTGCGCTCCGCATATTAAATTCAAAGTAAGACAGTGCACGGGGAGCAAGGAATGCCATGGGAGAAAACCAAATGCATTGCGCTTCTCTACACTGTCGTTGTGCTTCTTGGTTGTCTCAGATAATGCCTGAATGCCGCTCTTTCTGCCGCTAGGAGAAGTAACAGCGTTTTTGTTTGCATCCCGTTTTCCTGCAATAATGGGACTCAGGGCAGCTTACAAATTATTAAAAGGAATTTAAACAACATACAGAAGCATCAGTCAAAAAATAGTTCCAGTGTCTGGGAGCCACTACCAAGAAGATCCTGTTGTCTCCCTTGTTCCCACCAATGAGCCTGAGAAGATGGCAGGAGAGAGAGATGGGCCTCTCCAGAAGGTCTTAGAGCTGGAACAGAGCTTATATAGGGAGTTGTGGCCCTTCAAAGAGCCTGAACCTGAGCTCTTTGGGGCATCCCCAGCACTTTGGATTGTGCCCAGAAACAGATGGGCAACCGCTGGAACGCTTGCAGAGTGGGAATTGGATGCTTTCCTCCGCCAGCCCCATTAACCGTCTGCCTGCAGCTCTTTGGGCAATTGACATTTCAGGGCACTTTTCAAAGGCAGCCCCACACAGAGCGCATTGCAGCAATCCAAATAGGGTCATGCACCAACAAGGCCAATGCGATTTTAGGCTGCATCAGTAAAAGTATAGTATCTAGATCAAGGGAAGTCATAGTGCCACTCTATTCTGCTTTGGTCAGGCCCCACCTGGAATAAGACTGTGTCCAGTTCTGGGCACCACAATTTAAAATGGATGTGGAGAAACTGGAGCCATGTGTCCAAAGGAGGGCAACTAAAATGGTGAAAGGTCTGGAAACCATGAAGCCCTATGAGGAGAGATTTAGGGAGCTGGGGATGTTTAGCCTGGAGAAGAGAAGATTAAGAGGTGATATGATAGCCCTGTTTAAATATTTGAAGGGATGTCATATTGAGGAGGGAGCAAGCTTGTTTTCTGCTGCTCCAGAGACTAGGACCCAATGGAGCAATGGATGCAAGCTGCAGGAAAAGAGGTTCCAGCTCAACATTAGGAGGCACTTCCTGAGAGTAAGGGCTGTTTGACAGTGTAAGATGCTGCCTTTGAGTCTCCCTCCTTGGAGGCTGTCTTGAAGCAGAGGCTGGATGGACATCTGTCAGTGGGGATGCTTTGATTTGGATTTCCTGCATGGCAGAAGGGGACTCGATCAGGTCCCTTGGGGTCTCTTCCAACTCTGTGATTCTATGATTCCATCCCCGAGGCCAGATCAGCTTTCTCCCAGTACAGCCATGGCTGGCACACCCGCAACACAGCCTTTTAGAGAAAACGGGGATGATGGGCTGTGTAGTAGTGGCACCAGCGGCTTTGCCACAAACGCAGTGCCCTTAGGCAAGACACTCTCTCCCTCCCTCCCCCTTCTGCCAATTGGGAGTCATACTGGGCTGCTGTTAAGGCTGCCAATTTCATTTGTGAGCATCCAAAGACCTCTTGAGATGGCTGTTTTATTGCTCACTTCTTCATAAAGCTGGGGTGAAGGGATAGTTGAGATGCTTCACTTCCAGATGCCCCCAAACAGTTTTCTCTCCAACTTCCCAACTTGTCTTTACTCAAGTTTTTCTTTTTGGTCAATTGCCAGACAGTTTCGTCTGTGAGTTTTGTTCCCAGGTTTAGGATACATGCAGCTAATTTCCGGCCAGTTGGCTGCCATGGAATAGAAATGATCCCTACAGCCTCAGAGGCCTTGCTAGCCAAAGGTGATCTTGCCTGTTTCTCGTCTCGACTTGATCTATACATGTCATGATTTTCCTATTAAACACTTTGGCCATTAAAGCACATGTTTTGGCTTGCAGCTGGCTAAGGCAATGTCTCTCTTTTAAAAAATACATCGATAAACTCTATCTATATACAATATCTCAAGAGCACAAATACTGTGTATTACAGCCTGAGTCATAATTCCTGAAAATAGGTAGCTGCCTAAATTATTGCCAAACTTGATCAAATCCACATAATGAGGGCATCTGAGAGAGCCAGTGTGGTTTAGTGGTTTGAGCTTTGGATTGGGTTCAACTACCTACTCAGCAATGGAAACCATGGGCAAATCTTACTCTGTCGGCCATAGAGAAAGGCAAAGGCAAATCCCCTCTGAACAAATCTTGCCAAGAAAAGTCCATAGGGCTGCCATATTCTGGAAGCGACTTGAAGGCACACAACAACAATGGCATCTTGCATGGCTTCTGAAAGTCAGGTCTCTCTTTGGACAAGGACCTCCAGAATACTGCTGTGTAGCAGCTGAATTGATTCCAGTGCAGTTGAAAACACAGTTCATGGGTGACTGCTTGAATTCATGTTTGCATGAGCAACTTTCTTCTGTCTTTTTGTCTGTCTTGCACTGTTGTCTTTGGTCTCTTTCCTCGGCCTTCTCTTGTGAATCTGCTTCGTGACGCTGAGGCAGAGGAATTCTTTCCAAAAACCCTTTGTCTTTTTGTACAATTCTGGGTGACCCAGTGGCTCATCTTTTTAATATTCTCATTACTCTGGTAATACACACCCAAAGCACTCCTGAAATATGCCCATCCAACATCCATCCATTCAGAGACCTCCAAAGAAGGAGAGTCTGCATGAGACTTATGTCTGTTTTCCCGCACAGAGACTGTCCTGTTTGTCCAATGGAGAATGCAGAGAGGCACCAAGGAATAAATCCTTACGTTTGAATGGCATGTTTTTGTTTGAATGTGGTTGCTCCTCCCTCGCTTGGGCAGTATTTTGGTGTCAAGAGGCAAGATATGAATGTAATAAATCGCTGCTGCAGCCTCACAAAGGTACCTCCTGTTGCAGTTCCTTAAGGCCATGGGATAACTGTAAAATGTGCAGGAGAGAGTCCAGTGCTTTAAAGACTTGGTTATCTTGAATTCAGAAGATAAACACATACACCTGTTTATCCGATGGAATAAAAGACCTTAATGTTGCTTGGGTTGTGCCTCATGTCTGTCACATGAAAGCAGAGTTGTCTATTGGATAATGGCGTAGTGGTTTGAAGGCTGGGCTATGACTTTGGAGACCAAGGTTTGATTCTCTGCTGGGTGCCTTTGGGCCAGGCTCTGGCTCTCAGCCTCAGGGGAAGGCAGAGGCAAGCCTCCTCTGAACAAATCTTGCTAAGAAAACCCCATTCTAGGTTCACCTCAGGGTTGCCAAAAGTTGGAAACGACTTGAGGGCACACAACAACATAGAGGCTTTCAGCAGTGAATCTCTAACAGAAAAGGAAAGCAAGTCTGGCTTCCTTGGCTTATTCCGTCTTCTCACAACTCATGCAGATTCCTAATGCCATGCTTGGCTGGTCTCTCCTCTTGATGACTGCGGCCAGCAAGAGATTTCGGTTTCTTTGTTCCGGAGGAATGTGACTAAGACAATACGACCAGAGCCTCGGTGGGCAATGCAGCTGCCCCATCTTGATAGGACAAAAGTTGTCCATCTCCTGTGAAATGAGCTTAATCTCTCTCCCCTGCCATAATGCCAGAATTGGGCAGGGCTTGTGATTACTTCCAATTACAACTTGTTTGTATTAGGTTTTCTGGTTTAGCTGACTTACAGCGCTAGCATTATAGGGAGCAGCTTTTGCATTCTAACTTTTTTAGATATGGCGATGTGGCTTTACTGAGAGGAGAAGGAGGAGGAGGAGGGCTACCTTATGGAGGCCTCCTCCTCCTCCTCCTCCATTGTGAGCGTTGGGGTGAGGAGGATGTGGGTGAGCAAGGAAAGAGCAAGAGGACAAGGCAGGAGGCGGAGAACGCCCTGAAAAGCAGGGAGTGAGGAGTTTGGAGGTGAGCAGGAGGGGCAGAGGATGGGGTGATGGAGGCAGAGGGCCAGCAGTGGGAAGGAGCAAGGGGGAGAAGGCTCTTGTGACCCTTGCCATCAGTGCTGCTGTTGCTGCTGCTGCTGTTCTGCTTGCAAGAGCTCATGATCATCACCATTTAATTTGCTTTCCTTCTGTGTGCAATTTGGATTGTTGCTGAAACAGGAGAACAGGCTTCTAAACAAGTGTGCTCTCATTTCCCCCTTTCCCCCCTTTCTCAGCCATTTGATTCACTTTCCTCTTGTGGGTGTGGAGCTGGAGTAGGATAGTAGAATGAGCCTGCAGAGGAGTGTTTTGGTGATGGTGATGTATGGACTGCCATCATCATCATCATCATCATGGGTGCTAAGTCCCTGCAGAGGACTAGCTTCTGGAAAAAGTGAGGCACCATTTCTCCAATGCTGCTAAGAGAGCAACTGGTATCCAAAATGTGAAGGCAAAGGTGACATACATGCTTTAATTTAATGATGAGGCACCCCCCGCCCCCACTGCTTTTATCAGTAGAGGTAATGTGAGCCTTGGTGCACAGACCATCGTTGTGCGCACCAAGTGGCCTCATTTGTCAGAGAAGTGCGGCCGGAAATGAACTGGACCTTGCCTCTTCTGCTCACCATCTGGAGTTCTTTGCTTTCTAGTCTTGCTACAGTGGGATGGATGAGCAGGGTCTCAAATGGCCTCTTCACCCCTTATCCTCCTTTCTGGCCTCTTGCTACCTTCCCAAAGTCTCTGTCATTTTGGCCAAACTGGTATCAAAGTCTTTCAGATAGCTGGCCATCCAGGGTGGCTGCTTGCTGACCTCTATGGCTGCCTTACTGGTGGCGGTTATCTCTGCTAGGCAGGCTGCTAGTTGTGCTCTTTCTTTGTAGGGATAAAGCGCTGCTGAGATCAGAAGTGTTTTGTGCTGCTGTCCTCCCAGCGTTCTGCTCAAATCCTTAAAGCAAGCCTGGAGTGCTCATTGTTTTACATTGTAGTGTTTTAATAGGATAGCCTAAATTATCTGGTTTTTAACTGTACTTTGTTTTAATCTATATTGTAAGCTGCACTGAGTCACATGTCAGGAGGAGAATGAATGAATGAACAAGTACCTAAATAGCATGATCTGGATGTGTTTCAAGTCCAAGCACTTTGCCTCGGCTGAACAGCTGGAGTCTGCCTCAGGTTTCATTGGTTTTGCGGTTTGCTTTAGGTCTTGTCCAGAGTTAAACTGTGTTATGAGCTGGCTAGCTGCTGGTTCCTCTTGGCACCTGTGACATGGTTTTGTACATTGTCCCCAGTATTCCTCAGGCAAGTGTCCATCTCTTAGCTCTGCTGTAGTGGCACGGCTGAGAAGCCTCCCGCAGTCGCAGAGCACTACACTCCGGGTGTGTGGCCTGAGTGGGGCTGGGCGAAGTGTGGTGCCCCAGCTCAAGAGCTTACTCTTCTCCCATGTGGGAACCGCACATAAACTACAGCAGGCAGATGCCTTACCTGTCAGTGTAGTCCTTCTGGGGATATCAGTGCAGTCACTTCAGCAATCCGTCTTCCGGACATCTGCGGTGGGTGAGGTGGCCTTGCTCCGTGGCTTCCTTTGGGTCTACTCCAACACAGTGAGCAAGTGAGCAGGAAGGCAAGGCAGCCACCTGCACAAATGTTTCCCTCACCTAGTTCAGGATTCTGGAGGTAGGTAAGGAAAACCTGTGGTCCAGCAGCCTGCCTCCAGCGCTCAGGGCACATCTCTCTGGGGAATGTGACTCTTGCCTCTCTGTTCTGGAGAAGAGGACATTGTAGTCATCACTTTGCATGTTCAGAGATCCATATAGGTCTGGCTTCCCAGCAACCTCTCAAGACTACAGTTATAAGTAGGCATCCTCCTGCTTTTCTTACTTCTCTTACTTATGGAAGGTCTCACATCCTCCTGCATTTGGTTTAGTTAGTTAGTTAGTTTATATCCCACTTTCTCTCAGGCAGCTTGCAAACATGATCACAAATCAGATATAAACCAACACAATAAATATAGTACTAAAACAAAATTAAATGAATCTTTACACTGAAGCAAGAACCACATTAAAACCATTTAAAACACAATATATTCTTTTAAGATTCTTTGTCAGGATACTCGTACTCAAACCGTTTTTACAGATTAGCCTTCTATGCTAAGTGTGGAGATGACTGATCTCAAAATAAAGCGCTATTCAGTCTGTGGGTCTTTTGAGCCTAGAACTTGAGAGTTGCCTTGGCAAAGGTGATGGGTTTTCTCTGAGAGGCAATGCTCAGCGTCCTCAGATTTCAGGGAGTTCAGTTCTGGAACGAACAGACGAGGCTCCATTCTCGAAGCTTGATTGATCAAGACTTGGCGATGGTTGCATTTCCCATGCAAAAGGTATTGAATGAAGCAGACTCTATAAAACAGGAATCAGGCAGGAGCCTTTGTGCATCTTATTTTGGAATGCTTTTGTATAGGAAAACTTCCACAAGTGTTCTGCCTCTAGCTGTCTCATGCTTAGGTCCTTATCTAATATGCGCAGTGCTCTTTTGCTGCATAATTGCTATGCTCCAGCCTTGGTGAGGAAGAATCCCCACCCTTTTGTTGCTCCACCACAAGCATTTATTCACTGGCGATTGCAGAGTGAGCATGTATTAGTATCATATAATTATAGAGCTGAAAGGTACCACAAGGGTTATCAAGCCCAAGCCCAAGCCCTTGCCACAACTCAGCTCATCCAACCTTTGTGTAGAGACCTCCAAAGAGGGAGAGTCCACCACCCTCCAAGGCAGACCATTCCACTGTCGAACATCTCTTGCCATAAGGAAATTCTACCTCACGTTTTTGTCTGGAATCTCCTTTCCTGTAGTTTGAATCCATTGCTCCATAGCCTAGTCTCTGGAGCAGCAGAAGATAACTTTACTCCTTCGGATAGTTAAGCCGAGCTGTCATTTCACCTCTCTGTCTTCTCTTCTCCCTATCTTGTATTTTGTGATTGATTAGTAGTGTGTGGCCGATAGCACATATCATGTGGGTTGGCCTTTGGGCTGGAGTAATTATTAGATACATCACAGATGGAAAAATAGAACCATATTGCTAGATATAAACAGCAATGACCAAATGCCATTTATTACTGGAGTGGGAATTGTACAATTCCAACTGAAGGGTCACAGCGGAAGCATGGAATTCTGGTCTTAGCCTCATAGAAGGTGGCAGTACTTCTCTTTACTATAAGGTGGTGGGGCTATTTCCCCCCATACAGAAGTTTGATGTTTTGGGATGTGCAGCGATGGCAGACACCAGAGGCTGTGTGTGTTGACTTGTGTAGTTTCTCCTTGTCTGATGGGCCTTTGCTTTACCTAGAAAGTGCACCTGACAAGAGAACCTAGAAGGAGCAATTCTGCTGGAAAAAGGGGAGACAAAACATAATTAGATGTTCTCCTCTGTTTTATTTCAGAGTCTAGCCCAGCTAGAGAACCTGTGCAAGCAACTCTATGAGACAACAGACACCGCGACACGGCTGCAGGCGGAAAAAGCCCTGGTTGAATTCACCAACAGCCCAGACTGCTTGAACAAGTGCCAGCTCCTTCTTGAAAGAGGGAGTGTATGTATTTGTTCATTTTATTCGTATGCATGCTTGTTTGCCCACCGTGCTGTTTCCAAAACACTGAAATGAGCTGTGAGTATTTGAGGGCTCCATGTTCATCACTTGGTGCAGGGAAATATGCCCGTGTAGAACCAAGAGCCCCCAAACCCGGGAGAGAAACCATGGCTAGGGAAGAGAATGGGGTTCAGAAGCTGTGCTGTTACTCACTCAAAAGCAGTGGCATCTGTGCTTTAGTGGAGCAGCATGAGCATTTCTGTGTAGATATAAGTAATTATAACATAATTAACAGTATAAACACAACGCAAGGGAATAGTTCACATGTAACAACAAAATGTATAGAATAATGTGCAACCCCTCCTTCTGTAAATATGTTTGTAGGAGTCCTTTAGCTAACACTTGGATTAAGGCATCCAAACCATGGAGGCAACCTTTCTTCTAAGGAGTAGCTGCAGAACTGAAAGGCTTAATAATGAAGGGGACCTGAAGCAGTAAAGAGCTTGATTGCTGTCACATTTTTGTTTCCTTCTGTTAAACACATCATCAGTTGCAGAAGTGAAAAGCTTGATAATGATCTAGGAGAGTTCTTCCCCAGGTGTTCTTACCCTTTTGTAACAACATGATTGTTGTCATACCATTAATTTTCTTAAACTTCATTATATCAGGTTGCATAAAATATATCCTGAACTTAAAACTGAATTGTACTCACATCTTATTTATTTATTTATTTATCTATCTATCTATCTAACTATCTATCTGTTTATTAAACCTGCAGTCCTCTTACTCCCAGCTATTGGCAGCTACATGCCTTACGAAATTGGTGTCGCGCACAAACAACCCTCTGCCCTTGGAACAGCGAATAGACATACGTAAGTTAAAAACCAAATCCCTGTATTGCAGCCTGCCAGGCATCCAGATCATTTGCTTGAGATGCTTACGGATGCATGTCAGTATTCAGTGTGCCAGTGTCAGAAGAGACATGGGTTTTCCTCATCACATCTTACGTGTTTATTTTCAGCCAGGCCAACAGCCTAAGGCAAGAAGTAACATGAATTTTACCTTAACGCAGATCTATCACTGGGTTTTCCTGGCGAAATTTCTTCAGAGGAGGTTTGTCTTTGCCTTCCTCTGAGGCTGAGAGAGTGTGGCTTGCCCAAGGTCACCTAGTGGGAATTTGAACCCTTATCTCCAGAGTCATAGCCCAACACTCCAACCACTATACTAGCTCTCCAAATGCAATTTAGCAATCCTAAAACACTAAGGCTTAAATTCAGTTGTGATTTCCAACTAGAGTAGACAATTAGGTTCCACTGATTTAGTGGGTCTACTCTAGGACTACCAGTAGGATTGACGCTTGAATTAGCAGAGAGAGGTAAAAATAGAGAGAGGAAGATAAGCTTTTAAAGTACAGAGAACCTAAAAAGGGTTCATCTAACCATGGCAGCAGGGATGTAGCCAAGGAGGGGGGTTTCTTGGGGTCTGGACCCCCCTTCCATTAGAAAAATGAATGGTGTGTGCTGCTGCACCGCCGCACCCAAGCCCCATTATAATGGTGGCACTTAGTCTGGAACCCCCCCCCCCCCCTTCCTAAAATCCTAGCTATGTTCCTGATGGCAGTTGAGATCACCTAGCTTTTCACAACTTTTATGCCCCCAAACCTCCCCATTGGGAAGCTTTTGACCAATCTACAAAAGACCATAATGTTAAGGAGAGGGAGAGAGGAGGGCTTTCCAGCCCCCACATGCAGGACCTCACTAACGTGTCTGACTCTGGTCAAGTGTTAATGTCAAATTCCCATTCTGAAGTTGCTGTCGTTGGACAGTAAGCTCTCCTGGCCATTTGCTCCGATGAGAAATTGCTTACGTTGCTGAACAGCAGCCATGTTCCTCCTGCAGATGCTGGGCTGATTGATGCTCCTAGCAGCCTTACTAGCTTGCATACCCATTAGTGAGGAATGTTGGGAGTCCTTGGTTGAAGAAATTCTGCTTCTTCCAGCCTGATTTGCAACCATTGCTCTTGCTTTGGTGGCATTGGCTGCTTTGGGCGCCATTCGTTAAATATTGGGGTTGTAAATTTGAAAAAAATATCAAGCTGAGCCCCTATTAGAAAGGCGCATTTGCTGTTGTCTGGGTGACTGAACCTGCCATTGGGGCACAGCATCCCTCGTCTTGATCTGGGTACTCCTATGCTCTCTTTTGCAGGAAACTATGTGCTCAACTACCTTGCAACCAGGCCCAAGCTTGCAACCTTTGTGACCCAAGCACTAATTCAGCTCTATGCCAGGATCACAAAGCTAGGCTGGTTTGACTGCCAGAAGGATGAATACGTTTTCAGAAACGTCATCACTGATGTGACGAGGTTTTTACAGGTTGGCTTTCTCCTCCATCACATTCCCTTGTTGCTTATATAATGGTTTCATCGTGAGGGTTGTTGTAACACTCAGGGAATAGGCTGGTCTTTTACAGACTGGGAAGAACTCCGAACTGTGAGGAGTGAGGGCTGGGGGACCCTTGAGGAACACAACAAGCAATCGAGGATGACCTATGCCTGCCCATGGGTTATAGTCTTCATGAGTGGTGGCCATGGATAGCCTTTGTCCTTCCTGACTTGCAGTGCTGGAAAGGCCCTCATTGCAGGGCACTTTGCTCAGTGTCATGGCAGCATCCCTGTCCAGCCATCTCCAGAGAAGGAAGGCTCAGCATCTGCCAGCGCTTAGAACGCTCCTTTTCCAAAAGTAGCATGTTCTCATTGTATTTTAAAAGTAATTTACTGCTGTATTTAGCTTGTTCTTGGTGCATTGCTTGATGTGTTGCCCATTATCATTCCTTCTAAATGTAAAAACAAAACCCCCACTGACCTCTGAGGATTGGTCATAGGGATGGCATGAAAAGAGATACTGTCAAAATGCCCATTTAAAACCTATTGAAAGTAATCAGAAAATGTCTATCTTTACACCAATAAAAAGCAGTGCATTTGCTGCTGTACTTGTGAAAGATAACTCTGTTCCACCCTTGATTGGCTGATTGATTGATTTTATACCTCCCAGCGTGGAGACAAGGCACCTTCATTGCTAATCAACATGTTTTGTCGCAGGTAAAGAGACACTTGTGACACATCTCTTCCAGCTCTACATCTGCTGGGGCTGTTCAGCAGCTGTTCCTAAAATCTGGCCAAAATCTGTGTGTCTCTCTGCAGGGTCCCCCATTGGTTCTTGTCTTGCCTTCTAGAACAGCAGAGAAACTTTGCTGCTTCTTCCAATGACAGTTTTCCAAATATTTGAAGCCATTGTATCTCCCCTTAACCTTCCCTTTGAATTTATCTAATCTCATCTCATTGGAAAACCAAGTGAGATAGTGGTTAAAACCACAAAGGGTCCTGGGACACCTTAAAGATAACTCGCCCGCCTTCCCATTATGTAAGCTTTTGCAAACATTGCCAGCTTCATCACTTGTCACTACATCCGCAGGCAAGGAATGCCACAGTTAACCATGTTCTCTGTGAAGAAAAGGTTTCCTTTCCTGGAACTTCCACCAAATACTTTTTTAAATGAGCAGTGAAAAGAAATAAATAAAAGGATCAAAATCTCAGCAAAATCGTGTAATAACCAGTTTCTGGTGGAGAAGAGAGAAACCCACAAAGTCATCTCCTGAGCATCAGCTGTTGAGAGAAGGCCTCCTCCTCCTCCTCCTCCCCCCTTTTACTGAAGGCTGGGGGAGGATTTGTGACCCTTTGAGCAGTTGTTGGACAAGAGCTCCATCCTTCCAACCAAGGACTGCCCCTGTGAGCCGGGGGGGGGGGCACTGGCTATTTCATTTTGGGAAGGGCTTTCCCCTGGGAATCGAGCAGTTCTTAGGAAGATGCTGTTAACTGTCTGGCAGATCCTTAGCTGCATTATGGAACCACAAATGCAGGGACCCTTGGGGAGGTCCCAGGACGGAGGGTGCCTGTGAGGTGTCTACCGCACTGGAAGATTCATGCTTGATCCAGTATTGTAGTATCAGCTTTAATTTTATTTATTTAAATTACACTTATACAGCCTCTCAAGAATCAGCTGAAAACATAAGGCCTAGTAAGAGAGATAACTTAAAAGATAACCACCTGGGATGGTCAGAGTACAGTTGTGCCTGTATTTCTTCCCTGAGGAGATTGTCTGTGTCTGTGGTGCAATGAGATGGCGGCATTTTGTGCGCACTGCCTGTGCCTTGCAGCCTTTGTCATTCAAGCTGACCGTTCCCATTCCTTCTCCAGGACAGTGTAGAGCACTGCATCATAGGAGTGACAATTCTCTCTCAGCTAACCAATGAAATTAATCAAGTAAGTGCTACAGCCTTCCTCAGTGAAGTAAGTGTCAACCTTTCTCATTCATTTTGCTGTGTGCCGCTCACTGTGTGTCACTGTGCGCTGATTTTTGTCTCTGCAGTGGTGTGCTTTGATGGTAAGAAATGGACTTTTCCATCTCTAGCCTCCTTTCTCTGCCTATCTCCTTTTCCAGAAGCTCAAAAGGCAGCACTTTTAGAGGGAAGAGATCAAAACAGTGGTGGTCTAAGGAGCATTTCTCAATCTGGACCCACCACACCTTCAGTTCAGCAGCAGGTGGCAAGGCTCCCTTTTCACAATTGCTGGGAGTCATTACGTTCTGACAGTTCCTCTGCTTTGAAAAAAATCCTTCATAAACATAGTGCGCTTTCATCCTGCTTAGTACTTACAAAGAGTGTTGTGGCAACTCAAAAGACAGTATCAGATCTCATTTTACCACTTCTTAGTCAGCATGTGTCTGCTCCTGTGAAGCACCACAGCAACCCCTGTCCTCTTAGCTAGACCTGGCAGGCTCTTTCCTCAGTAGTCTTAGCCATTTGATGTGATATGTCAGATTGCATTTAGAGAGGCCCAAAGGAGTGTGGCTGCCATCGGGAGTGAAAGGGTTTGCGTTCTGGGTTTTAATCTCCCTTGTGCGCTCTGCAGTGGCCTCTGCTACCGTTTGGTGGAAGTATATTTATAAAGCTGGGGCTGAGGAAAGTGGCTTTAAACTAGAAAGTGGGGTTTATTTAAGATAGCCTAAATACACTGCCCCATGTAGTCATGTATTTCAAGGAGTGCTCACAGTGATTTCCTATTTTGTGGGAAGAGCCAGCGTTTGGTGTGGACATGACCATGTGTCTGTATAACTGCAAGCCAGACTTGTTATGGCTAACAGTCGTGATTCCTTTGAATACCAGTGGCTTGAAGGCTTCAGAGGTGGGGAAAGGATGTCATGAAATTGTTCACTTTTGGGGGTACTTTGTTGGGCTGCAAAGAACATGGGTGGATTTTTTTTCATGCTGTGGTCTCCAAATGCTCCTGCTGTAACTTGTAATGATGCTGAGTATTGTATACCTGAAGGCAGACACTTGCAAAGCACATCTAGGCACTGTTTAGTCTTGTGTGGGTTTTTCGGGCTTTGTGGCCATGTTCTAGCAGCGTTTCTTCCTGACGTTTTGCAATCAGCATCTGTGGCTGGCCTCTTCAGAACATGTTTGCCTGGAAAGGACTTGGCTATATATATTGTGTGATCTGGAAAGGCAGGAGTGATTTGCATGTGTCTTGTTGGTTGCTGATGGCAGTCCTCAGGGGGTGAGGGTCTGCATAAGAGGACTAATGTCTGCTTGATTCCTGCTCATTGTCTGCTGGGAACCCCTGACCCTGGGAGATTCTCATTTGCATTTGTCTTTATCTTGCTGTCTTTCAGGACTGGTAGCCAAACCTTGTTTACTTTAAGGGATTCCTCTTTCCTGTTGAAATTGTCCAGGTGTTTGTGGATTTCAGTGGCTTCCCTGTGCATCCTGACATGGTAGTGGTTGGCATGGTCCAGAACCATCTAGGCATTGGTTGCACAGCCTTCTGGCTGGACATTGCTATCCAGCATGCTGTCAGAGAAAGGGCACGTATATCAGGGAAGGGCCTGGGCTCAGAGTCTGTGTTAGTCCTGTGCCTCTCCTGGCCATTGGAATTGGTGGGCATGTAGATCTGGTTCCAGAGGGGGGATTTTCTTACACAGTGAGTAGGAGTTGCCCAGGAGCAGGTCTGTGCAAGGGAATCTCTCCAGACTGCCTTCCAAGGATATGGAGGAGAGCACCTTTGTGATTTTCCATTTCAAGCCCTGGCATATTTTGAGACGCATTGATGAAGCCATATTGATACCTACTACTAGTTGTCTTAAAAGCCCCTTTTTCTTGTGCTTTTCCTTCTAACACCGTCTATCAGTTTCCGCATGATATTTGCCTTCTTTTAGTTTCTAGAGTGCTTTCCACTGTTGCCTTCCTTACAAAACTGGGTGATTATTTTGTGTTGCTGTTCCTTTGTATACATCAGTTGTCATTTATTATTCCATTCAAAAGTGAAACCAACGCAGATGGGGATGATTAGGTGCCCAGTCCCTATTGACGGCTGGTTCCCGGTTGGGAATGAGGATTGCTATATCTCTTTTTATAGACTGTGTGGGTCTGTGGCCCCTGCAAAGAATGCCAGCCTGTAGCAGAGCATCACATGTTAGTTCGGAAGACCCTGAGCTGTGCTTAAATGCTTGCTCGCAATTTTGTTCAGCAGTATAGACAGACTGTAACTGTTGAATGGCTTTCAGAATTAGCATTCTAGGCAATTAGCATGGTTTTTATTGGCAGTTCAATAAAAAGTTAACAGCAGCATGGAGACCACTGTCCTGGAGTTATATAGCACTGGCGCATCGTGTCTTTTTGACTCGCCAGCAGGCAGTGACATACGGGCTGCTCTGCTGAGCCGTTATTATTGGTTGGTGTGGCTCCTAGGACTCCCTGCATTCAGTTCTCTCAACATGCGCTGGAGTGATAATTATGGCCTCTCTTTCCCCCTTCCCTCTCCAGGCAGACACTACACATCCTTTGACCAAGCACAGGAAAATAGCCTCTTCATTCCGAGACTCGTCTTTGTTTGATATTTTCACACTCTCATGCAATTTATTAAAACAGGTAAGAAGGATATGATAAGGTCTCCCAGACCTTTGTATATTTGATTGTGTATTTCTGCTTGCAGAGGGTTGGGCTGAATGGCTCTTGCGGATGCAACTCTAGGATTTTATGACCTTAGGGCAAGCAATTCCCCATGCCCGATTCCTTGGAAATAAAGCGGGGGATCACTGTGCAGGGCTTGTTGCACACCTGATATATCAAGAGACATCTATTCCTGGTGACGTTTTTAGAGAGCCAGGGTGTAATGGCTAGAAGCTGTGGTCCTTTTCCTGAAAGGCAGCCATAGAAACATTGCAGCAATGGTGCTGGTGTGCCTCTACAGAAAAGCATTTCTCCTGTCCTTGTCTGTTCTGGAAGTTTTGTCTTACCAGTTTGGGGCTGTAATGAGGAATTTAGGTTTTGATGAAGGGAGCACCCCAAATTTCAGTATCACCTTGATTTCTTTCCCCAGCATTTTCCTCTGCTGACAGCTGTGCTGTGTTCTTTAGTAAATCTACATTAGTTTAGTGACGCTTTACCCCAAGAGACATCAGAGATTACTTCAACTTGGCTGCCTTAAAGCAGCATGTAGGAATTTGAATAACTAGAGGGCTGTCTGGCAGATATTCAGAATCAGGGGGAAAGCACCAAATAAAGCCAAATTCCACTGTGTAAAACATGGGAAAGTGGCTCGTAGCACCAGTTAAAATGCCCTTTTTTACAGGGCTAACTGTGAGCCATTAGTATTTTGAGGTAGAGGAGCCTTAGATATGCCAGTCATGCCATCATCTGCATTCAAATGATCTTGCATGCAGTTCATCCAGCGGAGTCTGCCTCTTAAGCTTTCAGCCTTTTTTTTTAGGCGTCAGGGAAGAACCTGAACTTGAATGATGAAAGCCAGCATGGCCTCCTCATGCAGCTTCTCAAGCTCACACACAACTGCCTGAACTTTGACTTCATCGGTACATCCACAGACGAGTCTTCGGACGACCTCTGCACTGTGCAGATCCCAACCAGCTGGAGATCAGGTAACAGGAGCCAGCCTTGCTCTCACACTGATGTCGCCTGGATCCATGTGGGCACCATCAGTCACTCACACTCTTGGCTCTTAAGAGTCAGGGCTGAGAAAGCTGGTTGGGGAAGTTGCACCCTCTGCCTGGGGAGTGCTCTGGACTGATGAGGGAGTTTGGCAGCTAGGTTTGGGATGGTGGGCTGAACCACACTGCCCCGGTATGTTTGTGAGGTAATCTTGATAATGTGTTTGTATCTCTTCCAGCATTTCTAGATTCCTCAACCTTACAGCTGTTTTTTGACCTATACCATTCCATCCCTCCTACGTTTTCACCTTTGGTGAGTGGGGCATCCCGAACTTACTAGGCAAGGGCATTCCAAGTAACCTTCCTGCTGATAAGGCTTGGGGGATTGGCTTGATCACCGTAGTGGAGGTCAGGAAGAAATGCTTCTCCCCTGGACACCCATCTCTTTCTGGAACCCCTTGGCTGTTTGTATCCTTCCCCCCCCCCTCCTCAGCTACTCCCTTCTTGACAACTCACGCTTCTTCATTTTATTGCTTCTGCTTCCTTTAGGTCTTATCGTGTCTAGTGCAAATCGCTTCTGTCCGTAGGTCCCTATTTAACAATGCAGAAAGAGCAAAGTTTTTGTCTCATCTTGTTGATGGCGTCAAGCGAATACTGGAAAACCCCCAGGTGAGCCATTGTTAAATGTAGATGGCCACAGGCCCTAAATCAGAGGACAGCCTTATGTGGGCCAGAAGCTGGAGGCGGCTACTGCTGCCTGGAACTTCTTGTCTACCTAGTTGTTGGATTCTGCAGGCAGTAGGCCAAGCTTTGGCTATACCAGGCTGTGCAAGAGGGCTTTTGTACAGTGTACAGAAAATAATTGCTCAGCAGTTTACAGGTGCTTTCCTCATTCAGTGGAGACATTCCCAGTGCAGGGTTTCAGGACTCCTCTAGGTCCAGGGTTGTGGACCATTCCACCATGTTGGCCTGACTCTGTCTCTGTTCTCAGAGCTTGTCAGACCCAAACAACTACCATGAGTTCTGTCGGCTGCTCGCCCGGCTGAAAAGCAATTACCAGCTGGGGGAGCTGGTGAAAGTGGAAAACTACCCAGAAGTCATCCGACTCATTGCCAACTTCACAGTGACCAGTTTGCAGGTGAGAAACTGCATGGCATGGTTTCCTGCAATTGGGGTGGAAGGGGGGAGTGGCAGGGGGAGGTTGCAGTGGAGGGGAGAACACTAGTCATGCCGCAAGGCCAGACAGAGTCACTCTGAAACCAAGTGGACAGAGCTGGGCGGCAGTTAAATTTCAGGACCTCTCAGGACCTTTGTGCCTCTGGCCAACATGTGCATCACACAGAATCATTTTGCCATGCAATGTTTGAGTTTGTTCCAGTGTGAGAAAACAAGCTTGCCTACAGACAAGTGCGATAAACAGCATAGCTTCTGTTAAAACCCCAACATCTCAAGGGCAAGAAAGCAGGGGCTGGAGCGAAACAATCTTGTGGCACCTGAAAGACTTAAAAATGCCATCAACTGCAGCTGATGGAATGGACCACTGTCTACAAAAGATTTATGCCAATACACCACTTCTTAGTTCTTAATGTGACATAAAACTCTATGTAGCCTTTGGAGCACAATCCTTTTCCTGACATGGCTCTTGTGAAAGAACAAGCACAATTAACTTGACAAATTGGAGAGAGAATAATGGAGACTCATTCTTTGTATTCAGAGGCTGAAAGAGATGGTTAAAAAGTATGGAAGCTCAAGTTCCTAAAATGCTGAGTTTGGGTTTCCTCTTCAAAGTTTATTAGCAGCCAGATATATCTGCAAGATCCTGGATGGGTTCATTATTAGCATTGCCCACTAGGAGTTCAAATAGCTCCTGTTTCATGTTGTTCAAAGGCCACTGTGGTGGTGCAGGCAAGTGTTAAAAGTGGCCTTCAGCTTCCTTCTCTCTCTCACTGTAGCACTGGGAGTTTGCTCCGAACAGCGTCCACTATCTCCTAAGCCTGTGGCAGCGACTGGCAGCCTCCGTTCCATACGTCAAAGCCACAGAGCCCCACATGCTGGAGACATACACACCTGAGGTCACCAAAGCATACATCACCTCCAGGCTGGAGTCTGTGCACATAATATTGAGGTAAAAGTGGCCAAGGGGCAGCAGGTACTTAAGCCACAGAGGCACTTGCCTGCCCTTTGCCCTTCCTGGCCCTTACCAATCCTGACAATTTTTGGTGGCTCTGAGGGTGAGTCCTTTACTTGTTCCACTCTTTTCAGGTCTGCCTATAAACCGACAGAACTCTCAAGGTAGTTCTGTCCCATGAAGTAGAATGTGGCAGAGAGACAAAGCTGCCTTGTTTTGAGTTTCCTTCTTTGAACAGGAAGCTTGGTTCGTCCATCGGAAGGATTTTTTAAAATGGTTTTTCTGCCCTGCTATTTCTTGTGTGTGCAGAGATGGCCTGGAAGATCCCCTGGATGACACGGGTCTGGTGCAGCAGCAGCTTGACCAGCTGTCCACTATTGGCCGTTGCGAGTATGAGAAGACTTGTGCGCTCCTTGTGCAGTTGTTTGACCAGTCAGCCCAGTCTTACCAAGAGTTGCTGCAGAGTGCGACAGCCATTCCTGTGGATGTGGCAGTACAGGAAGGTGAGTCCCTGGAGGAGAGAGGAGCAGCAACACAACTCCACTCTCATAGCACCAAAAATACTTTGAGCCCCAGTTCCCAGTCTGCCCTGACACCATGCTGCTCTTCTCACAGCTTTATTCATCTTCTTAGTATTTGTTGTGGATTTTTGAGATTGTTGACTCAAAAATAGAACAGTGGAAGCAGAAAAGGACTTGGTAAAAGCTGGCAGGTTTCAGCTGAGAAAAGAATATTAGAGGAAGAGAGGCTGTGGATGCTATTAAATATTAGTTGAACCTACTGTGTTACAGCAGTTTGTTAAATGTTTCCTATGGGAAGCAAAAAATGGAAGTCCTGCTGTTGTAAAGTGACATTTAAACCCCACTGGCTCTTGTGACGAACAAGACGTCAATGTATTTGTGGCCATACAAGCATACCTCAGTGAACAAAGGCTCTGACAAACTCCATTTTTACAGCTCCCCTTTTCATATTACTGGAAGCTTTTTAGCAGCATCTGCATTGAGAAGATGGTGAAAGAGGGCTTGAAAATTTGGTGTCAGGTTGCAGAAGTGTGTCTGCAGTAAACAGTAGAAGAAAAGCTTGAACTGGGAATTAATGGGATTCTGCTCTGGATGATCCTAGTGTGGCCATATGCAACAAAATCCCAAATCCACAAGCAGTGATACTTTTTGGGGGGGCAACTTCAAAGCATAAAATACATTATGCAGGCTTTTGAATCTTCATTGGCTTCTTCATCAGGCAAAGTTGATAAAAACCGTACAGGAGAAAAGTGGTCTCTTTTGGTTCCAGGGCGCCTGACGTGGCTGGTCTATATCATTGGGGCTGTGATCGGCGGCCGAGTATCGTTTGCCAGCACAGATGAGCAGGATGCCATGGATGGGGAACTTGTTTGCCGGTATGAGATGTTGTCTTCCTCTTAAAAGCATGCCTGGAAGCATAGGGCACTGGCTGTGGCACTCCCTGCCGCTGATCCTAGCAATGCGCAACTTCCCCTTCTTGCTAGAATCCAGAGGTTTTCTGTGGGTGGGAGCTGCTGCACCAGTTCAGACTCCGTTGCTTTGAGCACACCTTTGTTTTGTGTTCATTCAGTGTAAAACAAAAGTAATTTCTGGTCTTGGTGAAACTAACCCTTGAGAGTATGTGGCCAATGCAAAGTTTTCCAAAATAGACAAGAATAGTTTGCTCAAAAAAGCAAATAGATGTTGCACAGTAAGGGCCTAAATTCTCCAAAGGAACCAGATCCCATCTGATCTTGGATGCTAAGCAGGGTCAGCCCCCTGATTAGTGTTTGGAGGAGAAATTGCCAACAGAGACCAGATGCTAGAGACGATATTCAGAGGAAGGAACTGACAAAGCCACCTCTGAGTCTTCCGTGCCTAAGAAAACACTATGACATTCCTGGGGTGACCATAAGTTCACAGGGGACTTGAAGGCAAATACACACACTGCCCAGTAAGATAAAGATTTGCAAAATCCAGTTTTCTTAATGAACAATATAGCCTACAGACATCCTGGTGATTCAGGACAGAATGCTGACAGATAGATATAACAGTCTCCTGTAAGCCCAGTATCTCATGACTACTTCCAAGCCTCTCCAAGACTTTTCTCAGCATCAGTCACTGATGTGCATTACTGCTGTAGCCCATAAGATTGCTCACAAGACAGGTTTCCCTAAGATTATTTTAAGGCCCACTTAGCTCAGCCATATATAACATTTTGGGTACAGCTAACACATGAATACAATATGGACTTATTTTTTCGTGTCTGAAAATGGTGCAGCCCTTTGAGAGCCTGACCAAAGGCTCTCCCTGCTCATGGTGAGCACTTGAGCAGAGCTTGTGCCTCAGGTGCCCCTGCCACACATGGCCACAGTGACACTTCGTGATGCAAAACTGTCTTTCCTTGAAACCAGTACCTGCCTGCTGAACCTTGTGCTCTGCTAGGATTTATGCCTGGCGTGACGGAGGCAAGAGGCTGTAAGCAGCCCTCTGTTCCCATCCAGGAGTGCAGGAGGCCTGGACATAGTGCTATTGGCCTTTCTTTGCCTTGTTGTGATGCATGTGGGGCCCTACCTCTTAACTGCAGGAGCAACCTGGGACCTATGGGCTGTGCACTCAACCCCTGTCATGTTGTTTGACCTTCAGTCCCCCATGACTTCCTGCCTTCCCAGGGTCCTTCAGCTCATGAACCTGACAGACTCACGCCTGGCTCAAGCAGGCAATGAGAAGCTGGAGCTTGCCATGCTGAGCTTCTTTGAGCAGTTTCGGAAAATCTACATTGGAGACCAGGTGCAGAAATCCTCTAAGGTAAAATGCTTCTTTTTGAAGTAGCTCTTACTGCTTCTCACTTGTAGATCTGCATCATGCATTTCACATCATCTGGCCCTGCTCCTTCCTGCCATAAACCTTCAGTCCCCAGCATATTCTCTGTGAGTTTCTGGTTGTTGAAACTTGGCCATAGTTACCCCTTGGAGCCAAATTAAACAGACACTATTTCCATTCTGCAGCTTTCCCCCAAATCCCTCCTCTCTCATTGCAAATTAGAAAACTTGCTCACCTACTTGAAATTCTGTTGAAGGCTCTGAGCTTGGCTTTTGTTTTCCACTTCCAGCTGTATCGCCGGCTCTCAGAGGTCCTTGGGCTGAATGATGAAACCATGGTCCTGAGTGTCTTCATAGGGAAAATGTAAGTGCTCCTGCTTTTTGACAATGTGCGTTTAAAGAGGGGCTTCCGAAGAGGCAGTCAATTCAGCCCCTCGGCTGGAGGTGCAGGCTTTGGGCCTGAGCTGCTTCAGGACAGCTGCTTGCCCAGTAGGCTCTGGAGACATGCTGGCATCCAACTCTGTATCTCTGCAGAGATTACCTTTTGGGGGAGAAGGAGGGGAGCACTCTCTCATCTTGGGTGTGTGTTTTCTCTCTCTCTCTCTCTCTGCAGCATCACCAACTTGAAATACTGGGGACGCTGTGAACCAATCACCTCCAAGACACTACAGCTTCTCAATGATCTCTCCATTGGATATCCTTTTCGGCAGACTTCCCTGGGTTTGGGCAGTCATAGCAAGGCAGCACCAAACCCTCACTCTGCTAGCATCCAGCTGTCAGGCAGAGTCAGGCTTCTTCACTCGGGTGTCCTTCAGCATCCACTGTCCTGTTTCACAGCCTATTCCTCCTGGATAAATTTGGATGAACTATATTGTCATAATTAGCTCCAAATATATAACAGGTCAGATAAATTAAGATTAAGTGGGAAGCTTGGGTGGGTAGAGATGCAGGAGGCATGATGGGTGGACACAGCTCTGTAAAGCCCTGGATCTAGGCCCTTATGCTTATCAGGGTGTCCCTTCCAAATGGCTGTGGCAATTATTTGTAGAGCGCACATTGCATATTCCTCCTCCAGCTCATGCTTTTAGGGTTTGCTTGCCAGGCTGGTGGCCAGTTGGGTTGCCTTGCTCTTTCCTTAACATTGTTTCTACCTACAGCAGCGTTAGGAAACTGGTGAAACTGAGCGCTGTGCAGTTCATGCTGAACAATCACACAGTAAGTTGTAAACCTTCCTTGCTGATCTGACCCTCCTGGAGGTGGTTCCTGAGCATTTAAACTGGCACTTCCTTTAAGACAACCATATCCAGGTGTTTTTGTTTCCAGTGTCTGCCCTGAATACAGACAGATTTGTGTCCATATTCTGAAGAATTCCTGTTGGTCTTGCACAAAGCTTCAAAGTAATTGGTTGGTTGTGACAGGTTACTTTGGTAACTAGTTCCTTTTTGCTGTAATAAGCTGAAACAGTGTTAGTTTTTTGCCAGGGCTGTGATTCTCTATGCACCAGTGTAATGCAACAGGGCTCCTGGCCCTTATTCAGTAAGTGTACATGATCTAGCTCAGTCTGAGCAATGGGACGGAAGGAGTGTCCGATGGGCAGCTACCATTGTGACTCTTCTTTCTGGACTATTATGAAGCTAGTGAGGAACAGAGGAGCCAACAATAAGGAATGGGGAGAGGGATAAAGAAAGAGGAAAGAGGAGGAGACCTATTGATTGAATTGATTGAAATTTTATTTATATACCGCCATTCCTATGATCACGGCGGTTTACAAAACAAAATGAAAACACGATACAGTACAGATTACAGATTCTCCCCCTGGAGAAACGCCGCTC
>NC_056527.1:120279957-120280774 GCF_019175285.1 Sceloporus undulatus
TCTCCCTCAGAGGCCGAACGATGACAGTTAGGGAGGGAGGAGCCTCTTTCTTCGGGCCAGCCCCTGATGGAACTGGGCCAGCCTTCTCTCTCCCTCAGAGGCCGAACGATGACAGTCGGGGAGGGAGGAGCCTCTTTCTTCGGGCTAGCCCCTGATGGTACTGGGCCAGCCTACTCTCTCCCTCAGAGGCCGAACGATGACAGTCGGGGAGGGAGGAGCCTCTTTCTTCAGGCTAGCCCCTGATGGTACTGGGCCAGAATACTCTCTCCCTCAGAGGCTGAACGATGACAGTTGGGGAGGGAGGAGCCTCTATCTTCAGGTTAGCCCCTGATGGTACTGGGCCAGCCTTCTCTCTCCCTCAGAGGCCTGAACGATGACAGTTGAAAACATGAACTGCATTTAAGATTTAGGTTACTTCAATTTGTTGTTGTTGCTGTTTTAAATGAAACTTCTGCCAGAATAGGGGAGATGAGGAAAGACAATTTTGCCTTGCCAGGCTGGCTGCTCCAAAGAGCAGCACAGGTCACAGACATGCACTGGGTGTGTTGATGTGAGCTGTGTGAGAGAAAGAGTGGGTGAGTGAGGAAGGTGCCTTCCTCTCTGTGACATTGGGGGAGAGGGAGAAGAGGTACAAAGAGGAACTGTGCCTGCCCAGAGCATGTGTGTGGTGCATGGGGCAGCCGTGTGGCCTGCTATGCAGTGCCTGCGCAGGCAAGGGGATCCACTCAGAATTAGAGAGCATTTCCCTGTATTTTTCAATGCCACAGTAGTAACAGTAGTGGTAAGTAGTAACATGTAATCCAGCAGACTACTTTCT
>NC_056527.1:120280784-120377407 GCF_019175285.1 Sceloporus undulatus
GGACTGCATTAGTAGTAATAAGTAATGAGTTATTGGATGACATAAGTAACACGTCAGTACCAGGCGAAAGTGTGCGCTCTTGTCCTGCTCCGTCTCTTGTTGCATCTGTCTCAGCACTCTTCCCACCTGCATCTCTTCTAGATTTTCTTGCATGCCTAGATTCAGGGATTTTAAATATAAATAATTTTAAAACTACGTCTTTAAATAGATATGGAGGCAAATAAATGTTCTGGTGGGTTGCTTTAACATGCCCTGCATGAGTTGCCAGAAGCAGTGATACCTGACCGCTGAGATGGTTAGGATTATGCACCAGGCATCACATTCCCAATGCAAACATGAGAGCTTCCATGTCTGAGGTTGTGGCAGTTCCTCAGCCAGCATCCTTATGAGGAGCTCATGTGCCCCCTTCCTCCCAGCCCGCATTCCCATGTGGCAGGCGCATAACCCGCCCCCTCTGCCTGGTCAGTTGCTCCTCCTTAACATGACTTTTATTCTTTGACAGAGTGAGCACTTTTCCTTCCTGGGCATTAACAATCAGTCCAACCTGAGTGACATGAGATGTCGGACCACTTTCTACACTGCACTTGGGCGCCTCCTCATGGTGGACCTAGGTATTGAAACCCATTCTTGCTGACCCAAGAACTGGACTGCCGGACTCTTTTATTATATTCTAGGCATAACTAGTTAAGGGGGGGAGAGTAAGTAAATAGTAAACTTTCTGTAAAAGAGGAGACTCTGCTAGCATAAGAAAAGATCTGGCCAGTTACCCCACTGTCAATGTTGTCTCATCTCTTTGTGTGTGCTATTGGCCAAGCTTTAGTAAAAGGCCCAGTCAGGTGTATTGGGATAGGGGCAGACTTCTTGTCTGTACTGCAGAGCATAGGGCTATAGAAGAAAATGTCCTTTTTATGTCTCTCTTCCAGGGGAGGATGAAGATCAGTACGAACAGTTCATGCTGCCCCTCACAGCTGCCTTTGAGACTGTGGCACAGATGTTCAGCACCAACACTTTCAATGAGCAAGAGGCAAAAGTAAGGAAGGCTCCCGCTTTCCCTTCATCTGCCACCATCACCCCACAAGCCTTCATACATCTTAAAGCCAGTTTGCCCCAGCTTGCTTAGTGCATAGTCGGAAGGACTCTCCTTTTATAGTAGTCTCTTATGATCATACGTTCTCAGGATTGGGAGCTCTTCAGTCTTGAGATACCAGAACCACAGAACTCTTGGTCCGCATGCTCATCTTTGCTGGCTTCAGAGGATGCACACTGCTCAGGCCACCAGTAGTTCACAGATTTCTATCTTAGGCCATCCACAGCTGCTGATGAACTATCCAGACTTATAAGGCACAGGTTTTCCCATGCCTGTTCTCTTCCAGAGTCACCTTCTTTCTTGCACAAGTGTCTGTGAGGAGCTTTTTGGAGCTCAGGGCATGTTTCATTAGATAACTGTTTCTGCACCTTCTGTGACAACATTGATTTAGTTGCTTGTTCTGTGCCTTCAAATAGTTTCCAGCTTATGGTGATCCTAAGGGGTGAACCAGTCACAGGAGCAGAATTTCTAGACTTTCTTCAGAGGGGGTTTGCCTTTGCACAAAGTTCCTGGGTCTAATGAATCTGCTTCTCTCTCTTTGCACAGAGAACACTGGTAGGCCTAGTGAGAGACCTAAGGGGAATAGCCTTTGCCTTCAATGCCAAGACCAGCTTCATGATGCTCTTTGAGTGGATGTATCCTTAACTCCTGTGTGTATCTGCTGTCTCCTTCCCTCTCTCCTGCACCCCAAGCACTGCCTGGTGAGCCCAGAACTCCTCTCTAGGCGCCTCCATGCCAGGACAGGGCTGGCAACCTCCTCTTCCTGCTGCTCCTTGTGGTTGCACTCTGCCAGGCCTTAGGCATAATCCTCCTTTCCCCCTGGAATGCCTTCCCAAAGTACATGTGGGCTGGATGGAGAGAATTGTTAAGTTTACCCTGCCGCTGTTGTCCCTTCCCACTCCACTCCTGGTCCTCCAAGGCTGTGAGGACTGCATGGTTGGAGCAGGATGCGTAAGGAGAGTCTGCGTAAGCATAGTGATGCTCATGGCCAGGGATGGGGGGTGGGGGTGGAATTAGCTCCCATGTTGCTGTGGCAATGAGTCTGCTGTGAACTTCAAAGGAGTGCTGATCCTCTTTGTGGGAGTAGGGCTCATTAACACCTTGGATACTTCTTTTAAAGTTGAGAATGAAGCCTGGGGTGGATTCACTGCCCTACTTCTATGGAAGCCACCAAGGAGGGCAAATCCCCTAGCATACCTAAGAAGAGAGCCAGTAGGCCCCCTGTCCTCTCTGTAGCCTGAGCTGGAAATTGTAGGGGCCAGGAAAGGGCCACAAAGTGGGTGACCATTCCTGCCTTAAACAGACATGGCAGAAGGGCAAGGCTCTGATGGGAAGAACAGAACTTTCACAGTGATCCTGACAGCGACTTGTGGCTCCTTAGCTTCTGTCTCACAGCTACCCTTCCTACATGCCAATCTTGCAGCGGGCCGTTGAGCTCTGGTACCACGACCCGGCTTGCACTACGCCCGTGCTCAAGTTGATGGCTGAACTGGTGCACAACAGGTAGGCGAGGGGGGAACTGCAGGGGTGCAGGGGGCTGGTTTGGGAACGACGCAACATAGCCATTCCTGTACCAAGTACAGCTTTGCAGAGAGGAGGAGGAGCAGATGGGCAAACTGCCTGTTAAAACATAGCATAGCAGAGTGTCAGTGGTGGTTTGGTTGTTGTCATTGCTTTGAGCAAAACAATAGTGATGGTGCTGTAATGTGTTATTAGTGTTATACTGTAGCTGCTGCTGCTGCTGCTGTTATTACCATCACTGTTTTGTCTCAAATTACTAGAAGTTTGTCTGAAGTGTTTTACTGCTGCCCTTCAGTCCAGGATTTCCAGTATGCGCAATAAAGGGAAGTGCGGAAATATTGACAGCAGAATTTTTTTGAAAACTCTACTAAAAGGCCTGATGCCTAAAAATTAGTGGTGCCAGGCAGGCCTCCCTGAAAATAAAGTCCCACAGGTAGAGTGCTGCCACCCAAAAGACCCTGGCTGCGCTCCAGCAGCCTCTTGGGCACCAGAGGAGGGTCTCCAAGGGTCCCTCTTGAGGTAACGCTCAGCGCATACTGGGCACAGAGTTCAGGAAAAGCCAAGTGATGTTGTTGTCTGTGAAATTCCACACAAGAGAAGGCAGGTGTGTTGAGCCCTGTGTTTAGGTGGCTGTTTAAAGAATTGGGCCAGTCCAATCAGGAGGCCATCTGCCCCTGGATCCCAGACACACCGTGCAAGTGTGGCTCCATCCCAGTTTTTCCACAGGGGCAGTTGTTAACATGCCCTGGCAAAGGGGTGGAAATCGTATGACTGCATTGCCCAACATGCCTACCCTTGAGATGCTTTGACTAGGGGGCTGCTAGGAGGTGCAGTCCAATGACCTCTGGAAAATCACACAATTCCTTCCCTGGCTTTCACAACTGGAAACACGAAGGCCCCTCCGGCGGGCCATTGGAGTCTCCCAGTAACCCCAGACCCTCCAGTGGCATGTTTTCATAGGCTCTAGCTCTTTCGTCTTCATCACTGTTTGTGTCTCTGCGAACTCACAGCTGTACGACTTGTTTGCTTTCAGATCCCAGAGGCTGCAGTTTGATGTCTCCTCACCCAACGGCATCTTGCTCTTTCGGGAGACGAGTAAAATGATAACTACCTATGGTAGGTACCAGGGAAACGTTTCCCACTGGTGCTGGGAGGGCAGTCAGACTGAAGGGAAGAACAAAGGGGTGCCCACCACACAAGTCCACATGGTTTTGAGTTGGGGATTTTGAGGGAAACCCCTCTGGCTGTGGTCCTTTCCCAGGAAAGAAGCCTTTGCTCCTCAAACTCCATGAGAACGTAATAAATAGGAATAGCTATTCATACAGTCTGATTATAAAACTCCTTCCTGGATGCCAGTTTACTCCATGCATCTGAGGAAACTGACCAAGTCTACCAAAGCTTATGCTACAACTTCTTTTGCTCAATTAGCCTCAAAGGTGGTACAAGATCCCTTTCCATACTTGTTCTCTAGCAGTTTGCCACAGTTCTGCAACAAGAGCACAGCATTCACAACCCCATTGGGATTGTGCCATGGTTATGGGCATTTGCTAGCAAACTGTGCTACTTAATTCCTCTAATAAAAGCTCAGACACAAATTAAAAACAGGAGCTTGTAAAAATGCAAAAATACACTTTTGTTTATAAGCATAAATGTTGGTCTAGGCCCTCTTTCACCACTTGGTTTTTTATCCCAATGCTATAATCTCCCTGTTTGTTTCTTTGTTAAATGATGGTAAATGCAGTTTTGCTGTGAATCTCCATAAGTAGCTGTATTATTATGGGTCCCTAACCTTTACTCCACAAAGGTTCTAATGGTCCTAAGCTTGAACACATCTTAAGGCTGGGATGTATTGCTCCTCTCCACACTTACTTGTGATCTCTCAGCTGTTGGCTTTCTAGGAACCACCTGGGAATCACGTTCTCTGGGACAGAATGGAAGAGAAAGTGCCCTGGGCAGTGTTGGGATACCAGACCCCCCTTTCTTTTAAACACTTTTGCAGGGAATCGTATCCTAACCCTGGGGGAGGTTCCAAAGGATCAAGTGTATGCCTTGAAGCTCAAAGGGATCTCCATCTGTTTCTCCATGTTGAAGGCTGCACTCAGTGGCAGCTACGTCAACTTTGGGGTCTTCCGTCTGTACGGAGACGATGCGCTGGATAATGCCTTGCAGACCTTCATCAAGCTCCTGTTGTCCATCCCACACAGTGACCTTCTGGTAAGCCAGGACAGCCTCCACGCCTCACTCATAGCAGACCTTCCAAGGCTCACTGGGCTCCACGCCGTGTTTAGTTAGGATGCTGCACAGAACCTTAACATAGGGAATTTTTTGACCCCAGTGAGGATTCCAGTGTGTTTCAGAATATAAAAATGCCCCACTCCCAAAAGAGAATCGGGAGCATGCCACCAAACACCCAGAGCGAGAAACATGTTCACGCAAGGTGGGATAGTTGTTTTGAGTAGCTGTCGGCCCTCCTTGTTCCCCCCGTAAAAAGGTCAAATAGATCTGATGGGAGAGTGTTTGTCCCAACAATTTTTATATGTTCAAAACAACAGTAACAACACTGTACATGACAACTGGCTGAAACTCAGTGGCATTGTTTCCAGTTCTTTGAGTGGCAATGCCATAAAAGGCTGGCCTCGTGGATCTAGTTCTGTGTGAATTCTGCACCGAAATGTGGTTCTGGGGAATTAGTGTCCCATCTGGATGAAGGTTGATAAGGTGACCAGTAGATGCTGAGAAACGGATATGGAGAGTGAGCCCGCAAGTCCTCCTCCTTCAGAGGACAGCTCCCATCCCAATAATTTCTGAACCACTAGCAGATGCTGTCTTCATCTTCAGAAATCCCCTGTGCATCCAGGGAAACATAGATGCTTGTGTAGGTTTTGATTAACATGACAGCCAGATGTTTTGAGGATTCTGAGGCTGGAGAGACACGGTGCAGGGGATTCCTGACCCCCATGGAAGTGCCTCTGTCTCTTAGCCAGATGGGGTACCTCCAGTGGTCGGGGCAGGTGCACTTTGAATAATGCCGAAGCAGGCTGGGCAATCTAGGCTTGCGTTTGTGTGAAGCATCAGGCCGCCCTGCAGTCTCACATCTAAGGAACTCAAAAGTTCTCATGTTCTCTTTTCTCTCATTGCTGCAGGATTACCCTAAACTCAGCCAGTCCTATTATTCATTACTGGAAGTTCTAACGCAAGACCACATGAATTTTATAGCTAGCCTGGAGCCCCACGTCATCATGTATATCCTTTCTTCCATTTCGGAAGGTCTCACGGCACTAGGTAAGTGTGCATTTTCTCTGTCTCATGGTGCATTTCCCTCAAATGAGCAAAGGATCGGGGCAAGCCTGGCTCTCCCTCCGCTCTGACCAGTCTGGCCAGTTGGGAGACAGGGGAGTTGGGGTCTGCATGTTCCCCACCCTTGTCCTAAAGAAGAGCAGCCCTGGAAGGCTACAGGCCAGTGATGGTGGGCACAAAGAAGGTCACGAAAGCTGCTCTGGGATGTTGATCTACACACCTTCATCAGTGTCAGTCGTAGATTTCTGATAAGGAGTTTATAGATGTATCTCAGTTGGAGAGGGATCATATACAATCTTCTCAACTAGAAGCATACACCTGACAACTTCTTTTGCTGTTAGTTTAACAGGCTATAGACCAGCCTAGCAGTTATGGGGAGATGGTAGAGACTGAGGGGTCCCAGAAACTGCTTAGGGCACCCTTGTGGTTTGCTTTTGAGGTGTGCTTCTCTCGGTCTTACTCTATACCAGGAAAGATTCTAGACCAGATCATTAAAAAGAGAGTCTGTGAACATCTAGAAAGCAATGCCATAATCACAAAAAGTCAACGCGGGTTTCAGAGAAAGAAGTCATGCCAGACAAATCTGATCTCTTTCTTTGATAAAATTACCATCTTGGTAGATGAAGGGAATGCTGTGGATATAGTAGATCTTGATTTCAGGAAGGCCTTTGACAAAGTTCCCCATGACATTCTTGCAAACAAGCTTGTAAAATGTGGGCTAGACAAGGCAACTGTTACATGGATTTGTAATTGGTTGACCGGCCGAAGCCAAAGGGTGTTCAACAATGGCTCCTTTTCATCCTGGAGAGAAGTGACCAGTGGGGTCCCACAGGGCTCTGTTCTGGGCCCAGTGCTATTCAACATCTTTATCAATGACTTGGAGGACAAAATTGGGGGAATGCTTATCAAATTTGCAGATGACACCAAATTAAGAGGAATAGCTAATACTCCAGAGGACAGGATCAAGATTCAAAATGACCTGAATAGACTAGAAAGCGGGGCCAAAGCTAACAAAATGAAGTTCAACACGGAGAAATGTAAGGTATTGCACTTAGAGTGGAAAAATGAAATGCACAGATATAGGATTATGGGGGACACCTGGCTGAATGAAACTACGTCTGAAAGGGATCTGGGAGTCCAAGTAGACCATAAGTTGAACATGAGTCAACAGTGTGATGCAGCAGCTAAAAAGGCTAATGCAATTTTAGCTGCATCAATAGAAGTATAGTGTCTAGAACAAGGGAAGTAATAGTGCCACTATATTCTGATCTGGTCAGGCCCCACCTGGAATATTGTGTCCAGTTCTGGGCACCTCAATTCAAAAAGGACATTGAGAAACTGGAGCCATGTGTCCAAAGGAGGGCGACTAAAATGGTGAAAGGTCTGGAAACCATGAAGCCCTATGAGGAACGACTCAGGGAGCTGGGGATATTTAGCCTGGAGAAGAGAAGGTTAAGAGGTGATATGATAGCCCTGTTTAAATATTTGAAGGGATGTCATATTGAGGAGGGAGCAAGCTTGTTTTCTGCTGCTCCAGAGACTAGGACCCAATGGAGCAATGGATGCAAGCTGCAGGAAAAGAGATTCCAGCTCAACATTAGGAGGCACTTCCTGAGACTAAGGGCTGTTCGACAGTGGAACACACTCCTTCCTCGGAGTGTAGTGGAGTCTCCTTCCTTAGAGGTCTTCAAACAGAGGCTGGATGGCCATCTGTCGAGGATGCTTTGATTGTGATTTCCTGCATGGCAGAAGGAGGGGGTTGGACTGGATCAGGGCCCTTGCGGTCTCTTCCAACTGTACGATTCTATGGTTCTAAGAGGCTTTCAGCAGGGAAGAGGCTTGTTTGCTCTGTGGTCAGACCCTTTCTTTTGCCTTTTAGACACCATGGTTTGCACAGGTTGCTGCTCTTGCTTGGACCATATTGTCACCTATCTCTTCAAGCAGCTGTCCCGCAGCACCAAGAAGAGGACTGCCCCCCTGACCCAAGAGAGTGATAGGTTCTTGCACATCATGCAGCAGCACCCAGAGATGATCCAGCAGGTAATGGTGTCTGATGCAGCTCCACCTGCAAAGCGGGAAGGGCATCTTCCTAGCACCCAACACAGCGGCTGCAGAGCTGTCTCAGTCCCAGCAGATCATGCCCTTGCTTCTCCTCCTCTCACTCTTGCACACTTGCGCACACCCTTTCAGTGTCTGCCTGAAGGCAAAGTGGGTCTTGTGCAGAGCATGTGTGCCACTCTTACTCAGGAGGAGTATGATGTTCTGTGTTCTGCCTCCGCAGCCACTGCTTACCCCCATAACACACCCAGGCACCCCACTGCCGTATCTGTTTGGGGAAGTTGGCCTGGATGGGTGAGTGTACATTTCTAAGAGAGGCAGTGCATTCATAAGCAAGTCATAAAAAGTAGCAGCATCTCACATGATCTTGCTCACTCCTTGCAGATGCTGTCTACTGTGTTGAATATCATCATCTTTGAGGACTGCCGGAACCAGTGGTCCATGTCCCGGCCTTTGCTTGGCTTGATACTACTCAACGAAAAGGTACAACCCCCCTCAGGCCCAACTGGGCTGGAGTCCTTTAAGAAAGAGGGCTCTGTCTTTTTCCAGTACACAGTTCTTGGGTGACTGATGGTATCTGCTGCCCTTCTCTTCCTATTCCTCTGCCCCCACCCAGTATTTCTCAGACCTTAGGAACAGCATTGTGAACAGCCAGCCACCGGAAAAGCAGCAAGCAATGCACCTCTGCTTTGAAAACCTCATGGAAGGCATTGAGCGCAACTTGCTCACCAAGAATCGCGATAGGTCAGTACCTGTCTTACATGTCACATAAGGTTTGCATAACTCCAACTGGGGGCAAGAGGAGGGCGGAGGTCTCCTCAGAGAGCACTAGAGGTGCTGGCTTGGGAATATCCAGCGGCAGGGAGGCCTGTCTCCTTCCCTGGAGCTTCTCTTGGAAAACAGCTTCAGTGCAAAACATAACGGCAGGCTTGCTGAGAGGGCAATTCCAAAATGAGCTGAGCTGTGTAGAATTTCTTAAATCCCCCTCTAAGAAAGTTTGCAACTGGGACTATATGGCTTGAGCTATCTCCAAGTGTCCCTTCCCCACACACTGCCATTGAGCCCCGTGGGGCACTATTATGGCTGTTAAAACAATTGGGTCAGAGAGGCAACCCAGCGGGGAGGACTGCCCCTGTCCGGCTGTGTTCCTACAGAGAGAAAGGGAACAAGGTTGTGATTCCTCTTCTTTTTCTCTAGTGAATGGTTGTGGAGACATGAGGCAGTCCCAGCTTCTCTCCGTTCTCCAAGCCATTTTGTGTCGTCTTTTTTTAGATTGTAAGCCTGAGGGCAGGGAAATGTCTAATTAACAAATTGTAAGCCGCTCTGATAAATGAATATTATTATTATTATTTAACAGCCATAGAAGTGCCCCCCGCCCACTCAGTACAAGGCACTTCTCTAAGGGTGCATCTACCTCTGGGCTGCCGTTTTTGGGTGTATGGGAATGCTCCATACAGTATGGAGGCAGTATTGAACAGCCTGCCCATCTTGTCATGATGGCATCTGAGGGCAGATGGTAGGCTGTGCCATAGCCTGGCGGGGGTTTGGTGTGTCCCACAGCCCTTCCTACCTGTTTTGGTTTGCATCCTTTGCAGGTTTACACAGAACCTATCTGCTTTCCGGCGGGAGGTGAATGACTCTATGAAGAACTCCACTTATGGGGTAAACAGCAACGACATGATGAGCTGACATCTTGTGCGAAGCCTCTCTCTGGCCGCCGGCCGGGGAGGTTAACTTTTCCGATGGAAAGACAAAAGGGCATTTGTGATCCCTGCTGGTCCCTGGGGCTAGGCTGCAAGTGGAGGAGTTGTTGTTGTTGTTTGCGGGTGGACAGAGTTCACCGGGGCAGGGGCTTTTTTCCTGGGGGAGAGTGGCAGCAGACCGGCCCTCCCTGTGTGAATGTCAGAGAGGAACCCTGTGCCCTGCCACAGCCTGCCTTGTATAAACATGTACATTTTTTCATAACATTTTGAACAAGGTTTATATTGACTCAAGTTTAAAAAAAAAGGTGTGACTGAAATTTTTACAGAGTTTAGTGCAGCAATGCTGGCGTGAGGATGGTGTGTGAGTGCGGACGCTGCGTCTCCTGGCCGCCTGCCGCTGTGCTTCCCGTCAGGGCTGTGTGAAAGTGCAGAGTTATATTTAGTGACAGGTGTAGAGCGAGCGGCACAAGAAGTGTAAAGTTCCAAATGTATATTTTTCTTATACATCCCCTTTTAACGTGTACCATCCTGCCCCGACCTTCCCGCTTGTTAGGAACTCAAAGCCATGCCATGCTCCATGTCGTCCCATGAGTTTGTGTCCCCCTGCCGTCTGCCGCCACACGCTTTCTAAGCCTGGTCTCAAAGGTCCAATCGTAGAAAGCCTGAGCCGGACATCGTCACCTGTCTGTCCCTCTCCCTTCTTTGCACATTGCACCAGACCTCCCCTTCCCCTACAAACCCTCCTTATCTCCCAGCTACTGGGAAACAGGCGGAGAAGCTGCTGCTTGACCGAGAGGCCGCAACAGCATTTCTCCTACCCAAGAAACCATCTGCCCCATGAACAGCCCTGTCTTGCATTGCCTGCCCATAGATTTCCCAAGCACCCACACACACACACCCCAGTAGTCAGAGGGGACAGGAGCCTTGACCCATTGTGCAGCTCAGCCCCAACACACACACACACCCAATGCTGCAGCAACCACTTTGGGTATTTAAATTCACTTGGAGCAAATGATGGGGATGGGGAGAACCCGTTTGCCTTGACCCTTCCCCGTCTTCCTTGCTGCTAGTTCTGTGCACCCCTTTCTTCCCGGCTCTAAGCGGTCTTGGTTTCTATTCCCAGATTGCACCTCCTGTTATTGGGGTTCCCCCCCTCCCTCCCTTTCCTTTGGCGATTGTATGTTGGGTCCTTTTTGCGTGAGCAGATTGCTGGATGACTTGTAAGGGTGTTTGCTGCATACAGTGTAAGCATTGTGGCTGCAAATAAACTTCAGTGGTTTCTACTGAGCTGTGTGAAACCGGGCCGGATCGTTACTCTTGTGTGATGTAAGCGGCGACGTTTGGGGAGACAAGAAAACTGAGACCGGAGAGTGCCAGGCGGAAAAGGTGACTTCAAGCCAGTCCTGCAAAGGAGTAGGAAGGCTGAGGGAAATTGGGCTCCTTTAACAGGAAAAGTGGCCATGTCAGTGGCTTTGCATCCTTTTCCACACACACTTGACAAGGCAAAAGGCAAGGGCAGTGGAGGGCATCCGTCCAGCTATGGGTCACTTTCCTTCTCACTATGGCAAAGCCAGTCTGCTGAACAGAGCTGACCAGTGGCTGTGCGTAAAGGGTATGCCACATGCAGGCCAGAGCAAGCGTGAGGCTCAGGAGAAGTGGAGGTGGTCAGTGCAGAGGGGCAACACTCCCTTTGAGAGATGGTTTTGGGGGGGATGCATCATAGGCAGTTGTTTTGGACCAGGGCCATATGAGAAAGAGAGAGATGGCCGTCTCTTAATATTCAGCCACCTCTTACTCTTGTCTCATCTGCATGTCCTTTATTTGGACAGTGCGGTTAACCAAGCTTGGAAAGTTCCTTTAAAAAAGTAATACTTGCACGGCCCAGAAAGCTAAAGTGGGTGGTTACTTACAGTTGCAAAAATTAAACAACAGGCATTTATTGGTTCCAGCAATTGCAGTTCAGACTTACAAGTCTGTGCACAATAATTCTGAATTCTGTGCCTGTTTATTTAACAGGCAGTCCAGTAAAATGCTGGACTTGCATCTTGGTACCACCCACTTAGACTTGGAAGGACGTCACCTCAAGGATGTCCTGGTATGCCTGTGCAACCTGAGCCTCAGGAGCCCTCTTTGCATGGCATTTGGCGACCAGTGGCTCTGGCACCAGTCTGGCTCATTTCTTTATGGCTTTTGAGGGGGCTGCTTGACCCTAACGGCACCCACAGTGAGCATGGCCATTTGCACTGGAAGAAGCAGCAAGCATCCCGTGGCTTTTAAGCAGGCAGTTCTGCTCCTCTGTGTGTCACTGAAAAGGGTTACAAAAACCAGGGTTCTTATTTATTAGTTTTAATGTGTGCTGGCAGAGAGAGAATTCAGGCTCCAGAAGTTATAGCATCCCATGGATAGTGGTGAGCCTGCAGATATATCACCCATTACATCCACAGCAGCGTGGATTGTTTCGGCATCTGAATCAGGATTCCAGCAGGAGCTGTGTTTTTGCATTTGGCAACAGGAAACAAGGAGAGTCCTTGCTCAGCTGGAGCACGATTAAGGGCCCTTTGCCCTCAAACACATTTTGCCTTCCTGCCAAGGCAGGCAGCCTCCCTCATGTGGAGTTCACCTCTGCTGTGCCCAGGCTGGCGTTCCTGACGCTGTTATAAACCACGCTGTTGCAGCCCTCCCGGTTGCGGGCAATTTCAATGGCAAAGAACTGGATCCTGGTGGCTGCAAAGAGACCATGCAAACCCCCCCATCAGCCCCTCAAAGCCCAAAAACCGACTCAGGGAGAGCAAAGGCTCCTTGTTCATCAGTGCCTCCAAGAGGGTCCCCTGTTTGTTACCCATTGGGGCCAAAGACAGATGAATCCCAAAGTGCCTTGTCCTTGCCCCAGAAGCCCCTGGCCGCAGTGGTGGACAGATGCTGCCCATGAAGAGAAGGCGCCAAGGCCTCTTACCAAAGATGGTGTTCTCCTCAGTGTACTCCTTGCTGCAGTCCAGCCGGAGGAGCGTGCCGTAGTTGAAGTCCTCCACCTGCCCTTCGAACTGCAGGCAGAAGGGCCGCCATTTCTACAAGAGGCAGAGAGGAGGGCATTGCTTCCCGTCCCAGAAGGAGGAGGGAGGGAGGGAAGGGCCCTGGGCCCCTTGGCCTCTGCCCACACCAACCTCTTTGGCCGGCTCCGACTTGAGCTCCTCTTGGTCAAGCAGGTCGACCCGCAGCTCCTGAAAGGCCTTCCTGAACTCGGCGTAGATCCGGTCGTCGGCTTTGGTCAGTTTGAGGAACTTGGGGTCAACGGAGGAGATGAGCTGAAGGAGAGGCGGAAGGAGGGCGCTTGGATGGCCAGAGCCTTCTTCCCTGGTTCTGAAGGAGGAGGAGGAGGAGGAGGCCATCCCCAGCAGGAGCAAGGAAGGGGAACGGGGTCCTCCCCCAAAGGAGTCGGGGGTCTCTGTGCCCAAGGGCCCTTCCATCCCCCCCCCCCACACCCACAGACACAGACACGCCCCCCGAAAGGGGGGAGACTCACGTTGAAGTAGACCTGGGCGTGCTGGAAGGCCCTGGCGGCCCAGGCCAGCTCCACGGTGGGCTGCGGAGGGAGAGAGAAGGGCGCCTGGGTATCTCTACACACAGAGACAGGCCTCCCTCCCTTTGGGCAGCCAGCCGTCATGCTTCCCGGTTTGATCTCCCGCTTCAAGGCAAAGCCCCGCCGCCCAGAGGCCCCGGGAGGCTCCCGGCCAGCCCCCACCCGAGGCTCCCCAGACTCACGTCGTTCCCGAAGGCCTCTGGCGGCAGGGAGAGCGCGCCGGCGGCGGCGGCCTGGGCTTGTCGGGGTCCCTGGAGGGAGAGAGAGCGGGGTGAGGCGCGGGGCCTGGAGGGGCTCCCGGGGAGGCCCCAGTTCCGGCTGACTCACCAGCGGCGCCGCGGAAGCGCCGAGCACTCCGTCTCCCATGGGCGCCGCCATCTTGCCGGCCCTCAGGGCGCATGCGCCGACACAGCCGCCGCCGAAGCCCCGCCCACTGGACCAGGCGGAGGACCAATCAGGGGGAAGGGCGGGGCGGGCGGGGCGCAGCGAGGGAGCGCGGAGCCCGAGGAGGATGAAGACGACGAGGCTGAAGGAGGCCTTGGCAGCAGCAGCAGCGCAGGCAGGTGAGGCGCCTGACGGGGCCGAGGGAGGGAGACAGGGGCCTCTGGCTCCTCGGCCGGGAGGAAAGGGCAGCTGGAAAGGCCAAGGCCCTCATCCCCAGTGGAGGCCAAGGGAGGGAAGACTCCGGGCGCCTTCGTCCCGAAGACGGCCGAGAGGGAGGCTCCCGCCCGATGGGCTGGAGGAGTGGAGGAGGAGGAGGAGGAGGGAGGAGGAGGCCCTCTTGGGCCCGAGGGGGCTCCTTGGGGGCTGGGGCCCCCTCGCTCTCCCAGGGAGGGCCTGCCTGCCTTCCCTCCTCCCTTCGGGGCAGGGCAGCAGGGCGAGGGAGGCAGGGAAGGGCCCTGTCCCCGGTCTTTTTTTTGGGGGGGGGTCTGTTTCTGCCCAGGATCAGAGCCCCCGAGGACGGAGGGGAGGAGGCCCTGGGAAGAGCAGCCCCTTGGGCTCCTTCCTTTGGGAGGGAAGGATCGTTGGTGGTGAGGAGGAGGAGGAGGATGAGGAGGGCGGTGGTCGGTCGGCGGAAAGCCCGGCCCTCCGGACCCTGGGAGCCCAGCTGCGGTCCCTGCAGGCGGAGCAGGCGGAGGAGGCCCCTCGGAGGCAGGGAAGGGGCGGGGGGCCCGGGCTTGGCCTCCCTTTCTGGGGCTCTCCAGCCGGGAGAGCAGCCCCTCCCCTTCCGACGCCGAAAGAGAGAGAAGGGGTCCCGGAAGAGGGCAGCCGAGGGCGGGGGAGCCCCTCCATCCTTTCCTCCTTCCTTCCTTCATCTCTCCATCCCTCCTTCTTTCCCCACCCTCCCTCCTTCCTTCGGTCCGTTGCCCCGGGAGACGCGGAGGGAGGGGGGAGGCTGGGCGCGCGGCGTGGTGGGAAGAATCATCGAATAGAATGCTCCGCCGGGGAAGGTAGGCCAGGGCGAGCGGGGGCCCGGCTGCCTGGAGGACCCAGGCCCCTTCCTTGCTTGGCCCGATGGCTCTGGAGGGCCCTCCCTTGGGATGAACGCTCCGGGGCAGCTCGGGCCATCGGGGCCTCCCCGCCTTTACCCCTTCTTCTCCCCGGGCCTCGCCTCGGCGGCTCTCTTGCCGGAGCTGCACCTGCCGCCCGCCCGGCTGCCAAGCCCTCCTTGCCGGGGGCCCTCCGGAGGGCAGGAGGGGCGGCCGGGGGAAGGGTCCCTTGGCCGTCTCACAGCCCCGGGAGGCCAGGCCAGGAGAAGGGGCTGCCAGCCAGCCAAGCGGCTCTCCAGGGCCTCTGCCTTCCTTCCTTCCTTCGGCCAGGCTCTGCACCGGCCATTCCCTCCAGAAGGGAGGCAGCTCCCAGCGCCCCGGACCCAGGCAGAGCCAAGAGTGCTGGGAGGCACGCATTGGGGGGGGGGCAGCGGGGGCCAGAGGAAGGGCGGCTGAAGGAACAGCTGCAGAGAGAGTCAGCCCTCGGGAAGCCTCCCATCTGAATGCTGACCCAGGTTGGCCCCGCTTAGCTCCCCAGCAGAGAGCTGGGGCCTTGGAGATGGGGATAGGGCTCTGCAGGTCCGCCTTCTAGTCACTCGTCCATGAGTTCTGGGGGTCGCAGTGGGCCCTTGGTGGCCTTGGCTGGGGTTTGGTTCCAGGACCCCCAGGGATCCCAAAGTATCTCTGGATGCTCAGGCCCCATTATGTACAATGGGGTAGTACGACTACTACTACTACTACTACTACTACAACGGACCCTTGGTGGCCTTGGCTGGGGTTTGGTTCCAGGACACACACAGGGCTCCCAAAAGATCCCTGGAGGCTCCAGTCCCATTAAACACAATGCTGGCAGAGTGCAATAGTGGCCCTGGTCTACAGTAGCAAAACTAAGGTTTGCCTTTTGCCTTTTCTTGTCCCCGGATTGAAGCCTCCAGGGCTTGAACATCTTTTAGGAATAGCTAAATTCCCAAAAGCAAGCCTTTATCTGGCCATATTCTCTAAGGGGCCCCATTGCACTCTGCCATTGCATTTAATGGGACTTGTGCAGCCACAGGTTTTGGTCTCCTTGGCTGCCCTGGAACGGCCGCTCTATGCATACTTAAACATATTTTCAAGCCCTGGATGGTTGGATCCCTGGATAAAAAGATCCCTGGATGTGGGGTTCCCAGCACATTGCCATCTGGAGGGAGCCTGTGCCATGGGGCAGGAGGACTGGGGGGAGATGCCCTCCCAGTGCCCTGGGTGGCCATGCCTGGCCAATGTCCAGCTGGGCAGTCCCCTTTCTGTGGCCCAAGTGTCCAGGCAGGGCATGGTGCCAGGGCACCTTCCTTCCTTCCTTCCTTCCTTCCTCCTGGGAAGCTCTGTGCTGCTGCCCAGCCCCACCACCACCTTCCCTCTCCCTCGTTGGGCCAGGAAGAGCCTGTCCATCCATATATACACACCCACCCAGCCCTGATGAGCAAGCTAATCCCACTCTTAATCTGGATTAGGCATCATCCCGTGACTCTTTTCCTTGCCAATCTCAGACAAAGGGAGGCCTCCTCCCTGGCAGAGCTCCAGGATCTGGCCCACGGGGGTTGTGGCAGGATTGGGCCCCCATAGGTAGACCTCCCCGCAATTGAGATCCCCAGAGGAACCCCCTCCCACCCTCCTCTTCCTCCTCTTCTCTGGCTGCCAACTTTTTCTCTCCCCAGGGTGCCTCTGCAGGAATCCCATGTCGTTTGTTGTTGTTGTTGTTGAGGGGGAGGACTGGGAAGGGCTCCCCACTGAGGTTGCCGCCAGCCACCCTTATCTGGAGCCCTCCTGTGGGGCCTGGGTTGGGATGGTCCCTAGAGATATCAAGGGCTGCCATGGCTGATAGGGGCCAGTCCCACACCGGACTCCCCAGATAAGGAGCCCCATGGCAAGGAAGGAAGGAAGGCAGGCGCGACAAAGGAAGGAAGGAGAGGAGCCCAGGGACACCACCCAAAATAAGCAGCCTGAGCCCACTGCCCCCCTGCCAAATCTAGGCTGAAGCAGCCTTCCCCATTGTGCTGAATTGAAGCTCCCATCATCCACCCCCTCTATGCTGGCTAGGAGGATACTGGGATCTGCATCCCAAGGACACCCAGAGGGCTAGAGGACTCCCACCCTGAACTCAAGAGGAATGGGGGGGGGGCAGGTCTGTTTCCCCTTACCCGCCCTTGGCTCACTTGCTCACTCTCAGGGCAGCCTCAGGTTGGATCTGAACCCATATCCTACTGTGCGTGCTCATGTGTGGGCAGTGTGCATCTATGCACATGGGCACCAAACTATGCTTTCATAATCCTCAGAGCCTTCACCATTTTGGTTGCCCTCCTCTGGACACGGTCCAAGTAAGATGGGTATGTAGATGGCAAGTCCCACCCACTTTGGACCCAGCAGGGGCTTTGGGGAGGAGGAGGGGACCCTTCGCCTGGGCTGCCTCCCAGGGCCACAAGGTCCCCCTGAACAGCCTCTGGAGAACCAGGAGCTCCCAGCCCCATTGCCCTTGGCCTCAGCAGCCTGAGCAGCCGTCCAGGAGTCCAGCCCTGGCTTTCTCAGCAGCGCAGCGGCCGGCCAAGGATGGAAACTCTGAGCTCAGGCCTGTGCTGCTTCTGCCAAGCTGACCGTGAGCGCTGGCTGCCCTGGCCCTGGCACAGACAATGCTGCCCTCTTATCCAGTGCCCTTCATGCTCCCTGCCTGCCTGCCAGGCCCCTGCACACAGAAAAGGCTTTCAGGAGGAGGGCGAATGGAACAGGCCTGGTCCCAGCGTCCTCCCTCTGTCCTTCCCAGTGTCCATCTGCCCAGCCATCGAGGGGGTCTCCTTCCCGTCTAGGCATAGTTGCTCAGGCCAGTCCCACCGTAGGGCAGAGGGGCAGAGGTCAGGAGCTGTGTGCCTTCTTGTTGTTTCTGATTTATGTGGCCACATTAAGACAAACCTATCTCAGGGTTTTCTTAGCAAGACTTGTACAGAAGGGGTTTGCCACCATTGCCTTCCTCTGAGGCTGAGAGACCCAAGGTCACCCAGTGGGTTCATGCAGTCTCCCAGTGTCATAGTCCAGCTCCCAAAGCACAATGCCATGCTGGCTTTTTGTCTTTCATATGTTGTTCCACCTCAAGGCTGTTTTTGCTTCAGCCGATGTCCTGGGACGCTGACTGTGTCGTGCATCCCATGCAGATGCATTGTGGCTTTTGTGGCCAGAGTCCACTCCATTGGATGCAAACAAGGGAGTAATGGGAGAGCTGGGCTGTGGCTGGAAGGCCATGTCAGGAACTGGGATCAACAACAGCCTCTGGGAGGCTGCTGGATCCGTGCAGGACCACCCTTCCTGGCACTCTGTGTGTGTGTTGTGTGTGTGTGTTTTTGTGTATCTGGCTCAGAGGGGCAATGGGGGCCAGAGGGGAGGGAACAGGCCAGGAAGGGGATAGCAATGCCGGATGGTCAGTCGGTGCAGCTGGGAGCGTGAAAGCCGGCTCTCTGCCAGAGACAACGCAGGAGCGGAGGAAGTGGAATTTGGGATGGGCCAGAAGCATCATGTCCAAGCAACTTTTCCCATTTCCCTTCCCAAGCTTTGCCCAATTCTCTCCTTCTCTCAACTTGCTCCAATGCTCTTCTGCTGTGGAACTCCTCTATGGTTGATGACTGGACTCTTTCATGCTATTTATTAAACCTCTCTTCAAGATGCCACCTGTTTTGGGGGTGGAGGGACAGCAGCAAAGAAGTGATTAATTCTGAGATAATAGTCAAGCGATGCTTGGAAGGATATTGCAGCGCTCCATTGCCACAAGCCAAAGGGCCCCGTCCCCTGCTTCCCCTCCTGGCATTCCCATTTTATGTCCTTTGCGCAGAATGGTCAAGTGGGGGTCCCATGGCACTGAAGTCCCCACTTAGATCCCATGCCATGATTCCTCCCTAATTCTCTGCTCCCATATTATTTAGGTGTTAATTGCCACTCGAGGGATACTCCCTTGGCAGGGCTTCTTCCCAAACAGCTCCCCCTCCCCTTTTTCAGTGTGTTGTATAATAATATTAGGATCGTTTCTGAGACTCTGGATGGCATCTTGTTCCAAATGGCTGAGTTGCTTGTTGTTTCTGAGTTACGGCGACCCTAAGATCATGGGGTTGTGGGGGTTTTTTGGCAAGACTTGTTCATGGGAGGTTTTCCATTGCCTTCCCCTCTGTGTGGTCAGTTGTGTCTCTTGCTGTTTATCTCATTGTGGTCAAAAGCGTTCTATGCAGAAATCCCATTCCATGTTCTGGCCTTCCAGAAGGGTCCATGTGGAGCTCTCCTTTTTGCAGCAGCTGGTTGGAAACGTGTCCTTGTGCCTTGGAGCCGTGACCATTGCCATGTGCTTGTGATGCTTTGAGATATCCTCCTGGCTGGTGTCATTCTCCTTGCAACATCCCTTGAGTCGTAGATGGTGGAAGGAAGCACCACGGAACTGAGCTGTGTGTGTAGGTTTTGGGGGTCAGAAGGACAGATGCTTCCCTGGTTGCTGCAACCTCTGTTGTCTGCCTCTTTGGACGCTGGGCAGGAGCTTATGATAAGGGCTGGGCTTGTCAGCTATTTCGAGTGCTGCAGGCAGGCTCTTGCCAGGCCTAGCTGCCTGCCTCTCTGGAGCCTTCCCTGGTGTGTGTGTGTGTGTTTGTGTGTGCGTGTGCAGTGTGTGCTGTTTGAACAAAAGGGCTCATTAACTCTCCTCAGGTTGTGAACGCCCAGTCGACAGTCGTCTGCCTTGACAGCCAGGCTGTGGTGAGGGGCCAGCATGAATGGGCCGACAGAGAGGGACCACCCAGCGGAGGCAGAGCATGGGGAGGGGGATGGCAGCCCACTTCAAGGGGTCTGGGAGATGAGGGCACCCCTGTGTAAGAGCTGGACACAGCTGGGCACCACTGCCAGCCAGGCAAAGAGGCCCAGGGCTTAAACCCGGTTGGTCAGTAGAGCAGCAGAGGCTGCAGACACAGAGGGCTTTCCTGTGGCTTCCCATTGAGGGCTAGTTCACAGGCCCAGTAGGACCTGTGGGGAGGGTGCCCCTCTCTGTTTATGGCACCAGGTTATTGTTGCCCAAATCTGTGGCCACTAGCCATGCCCAGATAGTCCCTTCTTGAGCCATGAGCCAGACGTCTTGCTTGCCACATCATTAGCATGCTTCAGTTCACGGCCAGAACCTCCCTCCTTCCCTCCCTCCCGACAGAAGTTCAGCAACCTTGGGGAGTTCCTCCCAGCTGCTTACTAGCAACCCTTTGAGTCTGCCATGGGGAAGAGGAGGTAGTGGGGGGACATAGGGCTGAAAGCGGGAGACGCTCATGGCCTCTGCCTCTCTTTTGCAGAAGGAATTCCCCAGCCGACCAGCCACCCTGCAAGGATGCGGAGGGCCAGCTGAACAGGTATGTGCCACTGAGATGATAGTGGGAAAGGGTCTGGCTCCCAGCTGCCAGAGCTCTGCTTCCACAAGCCTCTGCTCTGACTGCTCCCTGCCCCACACCACACCACACCGCCCCCACATGCAAGCCATTAATTTTTCATGCGCCCCTCTCATTGCATTAGCCTCGGCTCACTGCCCATCTCCCTGCCCCTTTGTCGCTTGGCAGGCTGGGCCCCATGGGTCCGGAGTCGAGGGCAGGGAGACCTGTGTGGGGCAGGACTTCACATCTGGGTAGGACAGGAGGCGGCAGGGAGGCCAGGGGCAGACTGGAAGCTTCTTTCACCCATCCCTCCCTCCCTCCCTCCCTCCCTCCCTCCATCCATTCATCCATTCATCCTCCATCCCTCCCTCTGTATCTTCCTGGCCTTTTGCTGCTCCAGGCTGCTTTGGGGCAGTGACTGTTTCCTATTCAAAGCAGAACCAGGAAAACTAACTATGTTGGACTGCAACTCCCATGTGCTGTTTAACAGCAGTGCTTTCAAAGGCTTTCAAAGCAGAACTGAGTGAAGTCTGTTTGGTTTCTTCAGTGCAGAGCTTATTTTCACTTTTGCCAGACTTGGTGTTTATTATTTGAATGACACACACTGAGCAATTGCGACAGAGGCTTAATGAATTGTACTTAATGGCACAGAGAGGGATTCTTCTTGGCTCTCAGGGTTTGAGCCTCTCATCTCAAGGCCTGGCAAGCCTATGGAGGAGACTCCAAAAGTGCAGGCAGGTAATATCTCTTTCTGGAAAACCCCATTTCTAGCAGTTTGCATTTGCACAGGGTCTTTTGTAAAGTTAATGGGCCTTGCCTACTATAGATCAAGCCAACCTCAAATGCCCAGCGAACACAACCCGACTCTGCCCCTGATCCTCCTCCATGGGACCCCACCATCCTTTCCTTAAGGGAGACTGAGAAGCAGGGAAAGATGCCAAAGAGATGGAGAGCCAAACCAGGTTGATCAGACACCCTCCTTTTCCAGGACATGTCTAGGAGGCATTGCAAAAAGTCCTCCATTTTGAGCATGACTAAGAAACATACATTTATATTTATATGAGTGCCTTTTAGCTTTTATTTTATAATGCCCTACATGTCATTTTATGGTGCCTTGTCCTCCTTTGTGGTCATGACACTGTATATGGCAGACCCAGGAGCTGGAAGTAATTCATTCCAAGCAGCCTGTAGCTAATTACTTTGGGGGCAGTCTCTGAAGAGAGGGGAGCAGGTGAGACTGTGGGGTTTGTTTGTTTGTTTTTGCAACAAGCATCATCAGTGGTTTGCTTGTGATGTTCGGAGGGAGGTTTATGTATGGGGGGCTTTTGTTTGCCTCTGGCCATGTGCTCTCTCCCACTGGCGCATGGTCCATGTGCTGAGTCAGCCACTTTCTTGAGGGCAAAGCTAGCAGCCACTGGCTCAATAGGGCTGCCGCTTCAGGCTTTGCAGCTCAGTCCCTGAAGAGAGAGGAAGAGGAGGCAGAGGAGGAGGTGAGCTTGTGCTTTGCAGCTGAGCATCGGCGGCGGCTTGCCTGTGCCGTTTGGAGGCCCTTTTGTGTGGGTGCTTTTGTCTGTTTTGGGCCCTATGCTGCCCGCGAACACGTGGCCCAAGGGGGTGCCACGCTTGCTGAGTCGCTTGCCTGGTTGCGGGCAAAGCTGGCAGCCACTTGCTCCATATCGCTGGTGCCTCCGCGTTTTGAGCCCAGCAAACAGGAAGAGAAAAACAGGCAGTTTTTGTAAGCATTTCCCGGGGGACATAAAGGGGAAAGTCTGGAACGCTGTGCCACTCTGTTTACAGGATGACAAACATGGATGGTGATGCAACATCTGTGCCATGTTTGCTTCCTTGCCAGAGGACCTGCTGTGCTGTACCTGCAGCAAGTGCAAGTTGGTTGCCCTCTTGGAGGAAAAGCTGCCCTTGTATCTACACTTATTAGGAAGGAGAAAGCTTTTTTGGAAAGAGGGGAGCGAGCGCTTTTGGAAGTGCAAAAACCGGAAGATGCCGCTAGGGAGGGTAATAATTCCAAAGACAGAGGGAGATGTTTGGAGGAATGTGACGCACAGAAGCAGAAACACCAGGAACCAGGCATCAAGCTTGGAGCTACATAACTGGTTCCAAGCTCTCCCCTTAAGTGACAATTATGAGGCACAGGGACAAGGACAAGAGCCTCACAAGTCTGGAGGCAAGGAGGTGGCCTTAGGAGGTTTGAAAGATGGAAGAGCCACTGTCCATCCCCAAAGGAAGAAGAGGCATGGGGCGGCAGTAGGTGATTCCTTGTTGTCTGGTAATATGTTTTGAAAGGTGTGTTGTCTCCAGGAGCAAAGACCCATAACGGAGAAGGTGATAAGACTCATCAAGCCCACTGACCCCTTCCTTCTGATCCACATTGGGAGAAATGATATGGCAAGATACAGCCGCCAACATGTCGCCATGGACTATGGGGCTCTGGGGAGGAAGCTAAAGCTAAAGACCTTGGCATGCAGGTTGTTCTTCTATTGCTCCTTCCTGTATAAAGACATGGCCCAGAAGGAAGGAGGAGAATATGAGAAGTGAACAGTTGGCTCCGTAGATGGTGCCATCAAGAAAGAATTGGCTACTTGCGCCATACGCCATGCTTTCATGAAGAAGGACTTCCGGCAAGAGATGGGCTGTGTTTGCTAGGAATGCATTTGCTATAGGACTCATGGAGCAGAGAGACAATATTCTGGAGGGCAGAGGGACAACAAATACTGGTAGCCTCAATGAGGCAGGGGCCACTGGGCCAATAGTATAAGAACCAAGAGGGGAGAGAAAGAACCCAAAAGGAATCATCTGGAGAGGATGACCCATGCCCTTAGATGCCTCTACACCAATGCACAGCTCATGGGAAACAAACAAGATGAACTTGAAGGCTTTAACACAGTGAAGCAAATAAGATTTAATAGGATCACTGGAACCTGGGAGGATGAGTCTTATGACTGAAATATAGTAATAGAAAGGTATAATATATTTGAAAGAATCAGACCAAAATGTATAAGGGGAGGCGTAACATGGTGAGTCCAGGATGCGTGCACCTCTGAGGAGAGCCATGCCTTAGATTCAGAGCATGAAAAAGCAGGTTGCAAGCCTCTGGGTAAAAATTAAAAGGGAGAAAAACAACAGTGGCCTCATTGTGGGCATCTGCTCCAGGCCAGACTCGAGATTTGGATGATATCCTCCTGAAACCAATGAGGAGAGATATGGTAGTAATGGGAAACTCCAGCCAGCTGATAATTGCTGGAAGTCAGTCTTTGCCAAGAGTGTGAGGTCCAACAAATTCCTCACTCGCCTTGCAGACCATTTCATTGTACAAAAGGTGGAGGAAGCAACAATGGGGTCAGATATTTTGGATTTGATCCTAGCCAGCAAAGACAAACTGGTCAAACGGGTAGAAATAGTAGGATCCCTGGGTGGGAAAGGGATTTGTTATACAAAGACGCAGCCAGACGCAGCCAGACGCTCACTCTGGGCTGAAAGAAGGCGGTTTCATTAAGCCTCGGGAAATACTAGGTGGGTTCCCATGGTCAGAAATGCCCAGAAGGAGCGCATGTTGCCTGGGAGTTTCTTAAAGGTGAGATAGTGAAGCAAGTTGCAAACCATTCCAATGAAGAGGAAACCTGGGAAAACAAGGCGGATCTAAAAAGAACTTTTGAGTTGAGATTTAAAAGAGACCTATAGAAGAAAGGGGAAACCACCAAAGAGGAATGCAATGGAACGTCAAGGGGGAAAGTCAGAAAAGCTCATCTCTCTTTTTAAATCCAGGATTGGTAGATCTGGGGAATACTGCAGATGATTTCAGGAAGGTTGTTGTGGTGAACTGTGGGCTAGATGGTTTAGATGGATCTGTAGCTGGCCAGAGACCGGGCCCAGAGAGGGCTTCTTCCCGGTGAGAAGCGCCAAGAGTTATGGCTCCTGTGTTCTTTAACATTTTTATAAATTGCTTAGATTGTGGGATAGTGAATGAAACAAATTTCAACAGGGATAAATGTGAGATACTACATCTAGGCAGTAGAAGTGAAATGCAGAAATATAGGATGGGTAAGCAACCCCTGGCATGAAAGCAGTACATGTGAAAGGGATCTCGAGGCCTTAATGGACAACAAGCAAAATGCGAATGAATAGTGATGCAGGAGCCAAAAAAGCCAGTGCCGTCCTGGGTTGCACAACAGGAATGTAGTGTCCAGATCAGAGGAAGTCGTGGTCTCACGCCCTTCTACTTTTAGACCTCCTCTGGACTCCCATGTCCAGTTCTGGGCACCTCAAGTCAAGAAGGATATTGACAGGCTGGAACAGGTCCAGAGAAGAGGGACCAAGATGACCAGAAGTCTGGAAACCAAGCCCTAGGAGGAAGGACCGAGGGAGCTGGGGCTGTTTAGCCTGAGGAAGAGAAGACTGAGAGGAGATGTGGCAGCAGTCTTTAAATATCCATGGCGAAGATGAAGTGAGTTTATTTTCTGCTGCTCCAGAGACTAGGACATGAACAACAGATTCAGATTGCAAGAACAGAAATTACACCTCAACCTTAGGAAGAACTTCCTTACTATAAGAGCGGTCTGACTGTGGGACAGACTGGCTCACCCTTCCTGAAATGCTCTGGCCAAAGGCACGCTCCTTCCCTCCCAGGCTTGGCTCGCTGCACCTGTCCCTCTCCCCAAAATCAAGGAGCGCTTTGGAAGAGGAGCCCAGTTTCCAAAGCTTTGGGGAAATAGTTTTTTGTGGGTTTTTCGGGGGCTCTGTGAATGCCATGTTCTAGAAGAGTTTCTTCCTGACGTTTCACCAGCCTTTGTGGCTGGCATCTCCAGGGAATGCTGGCCTGGGAAAGTGTGTGTGTGTGTGCGTGTGTGTGTGCGCGCACACTCTGTTTCCAAAGCTTTGGGGAAATGGCTGTTTAGGTTGCTCTAAGATGCCATGATTCTGTGATGCTGTTTGTAGGAGGAATATTAAAAGGGAATTATGGATTGTAAGAGCTATTCAGCAGCGGAAGAGACTGCCTCAGAGCATGATGAACGCTTCATCTTCGGAGGCCTTAAAGCCAGAGGGATCCAACGCGTCTTAGTGGTTTGAGCGCTGGACTATGGAGACCAGGGTTCGAGTCCCACCTCAACCATGAAACCCACTGGGAGTCCTTGAGTGAGTCGCTCTTTCTCAGCCTCAGAGAATGGCAATGGCAAGCCCCCTCTGAACAAATCTTGCCAAGAAAACCCCAGGATAGGACTGAAGGCACACAACAGCAACAAAGCAGAGGCTGAATAGGCATCCTTCAAGAGTACTGTAGTTGTGTGTTCCTGCATGGCAGTGTGCTGGTCTAGGTGGCCCTTGTGGCCTTTTCCAGCCCTAAGCTTCTATGATTTTAAGCCAGGCCAGAGTGGGCCCTTCCCAGGCGCACCTGGTGCTGCTGCTGCTGCGCTTGTGCTGCATTATTGTGTTGTTGTGTTGCATCACTGCAAGCCAGAGCTGGGATGGATGCCCAGTGCTGCCACCTGGGGGCTGTGAGGGCCAATGGCAGACACCTGAACTTCCCAGGGCTCCTCCTCCTCCTCCTCGTCTTCTTCTCTCCCTGTTTTTAAAAGAGTCTCATGATGTCAGGAGTGGACTCTGGGGAACTTCTAGACATTCACTGCCTCTCTTTGGTTTCTGTCTCCCAAAACTATCCATCCCCTGAGCAACCGAGAGAGTGATTGAATGCTCTCTCTTGAAACTGTGTTAGCTTTCCCTCTGCTGCAGCAACGCAGCTAAGGTTTGCAATGACCTTCGCAGCCAAGAAGACTCTTCCAGGGCTTCAGTCTAAGGTTTCCCTCCCTTCAAACATCTCTGGATCCCAGGGCTCTTCTGTAGGAAGTATTTAGTGGCTATCCACAAAGTAATGACAACAGTAGCAACAATACTATGAAAACCCAAAGGGAGGGTGGGCAGCCCTTGGCCAGCTGCTCTCAGCAGAGACTTAGGGGGCAGACCCCAATCCTTGCAAGGCCAGCTGAGGGGAGCCTCCAAACCCTGAGCAGCAAAGAGCAATGGTGGTTTGCTGGACAAAGTGCTTTGTGGGAAGCCCTGCCGTTGTGCTTCCAATGGAGGACCCACTGGTGCCATGGGGCGGATGGTGCTGCTTGGTAGCCCCCCATCAGTGGGGTGGCGAGATGGTCCAGGTTTTATTCCAGACACTAAAGGGACTGTCCAGGGGGCTGAACCATATCTCCCCCTGCACCTTTCCAGTAGACCAAGTGAATTTGAAAGCTTTCAGTTTCAGCCTAAAATCTGCACACCCCCCCCCAAAAAAAAAATCACCTGGGGGGTGGTCTTCTGCATGATAAGTGCAAGCAAGACCTTTGCCCCCCAGAAACTCCCCAATTGTGATGACAAAGAGGGCAGCAACCCCTCTTGTGTTGCAGGGCAGGCCTGGGACCCCTCCTCTGAGGGATTCACCAGCCAAATGCCATTGGGATTTGGTCAAAGGGCCCAAAAGGAGAGAAGCCGGTGGAGGGCAGCAGGGCTCCTTGGCCCACTGTGAAACCCCCCTGAGCATGATATATATCACGTTTCTCTCCCCTCTTTTCTGCGCAGGACGTGGCACTGACTGAGCCGGACCCTCAAGCAGGACCCTGAATGGAAAGGCTACAGAAGGTACGTCTGGGGCCCAGAATGCAATGGGTCTGCCTGAGGTTGGGGTCCACAGGGGATGGGGGGGGGAAGGGGTCTGGACTTCATTAAAAGGCTTTATTAAAAGGCCCTTTCATTAAAAACCTCCGGCGTTGGAGGTTTGTGAACTGGGATGTGCCTGTAGTTTAGTGACTTTTTAGCAATGTTTTGGGGGTCTTTGCATGAGCTGGCGATGGGCGGTGGGTCGGAGGGAACCACGGTCCAAGAAGCCAAGGAGATGCTTGACTCCATTGGCTCCTGTTCAAAGATATTTGGTAGCACTGGGGTCTTTGCTGGAGACAGTAGACTTAACCCAACGAGGCTCAAAAAACCCTTTCCATCGCTTCATAATGTTGATGTTGTTGTGGACAATTAAGTCAAAAGAGGCGCTGGTGGAATAACGCATCACTCAAAGCATCCTGAAATAACAGCAATAAAACTGTAGAGAATACAGCAAATAACCCCAGCAACAATGTGAGATATTTTAAGCCATCCATGCCGGGTGTCTAATGGATTTATGGTCTCATTGTAACAGAAAAACAGATCAGCAAATTCTTCTAGAAGAACCAAAACTGGAATAGTTACAAAAACCAGGAAAGGTTTTAGCTCTAGATATAGCTCTGATATTTGCTTTGTTTTGGGAGCATTTGGAGGAAATGTCTGGGTACAGCTTGAATCAAGGAAGATGGCATTTTTTCACTCGACGCAGCCCTGAAAACAGTTTCTGTGCAGAAGCCCCCACATTCGGGCTGTTTGGTAGTCAAGGCCTAGATTCGTTCGTCCCAGTTAGGATCAACTCACAAATCCCAGTGACCCCATAAGCCCATCCCAGTTGGGACCAGCAAATGGGTTTTGCCCCTTGTTTCCATGATTCACCTCATTCAAAAGTTGCTACAGAAGACTTACAGGAGTTTAATGGATTTGACTTTTGGGCTGGAGAAGCGTGTTTTTTGGGGGGACAACATGCGTGTCGGGGACCACAGTGCGAGAGAAGCCGGTATGAAGGGGCCTGTTTGCCAGTTGGTTGGACCAATGGACTTTCCTTGGCAGGGGAAAAGCCTCCCAGTGACTGTTGGTTTTGTCTTACACATTTGTTTATTTCTGTTTCCTTTGTGGTTTCCATGTGTTTGTATGAAGCAAATAGTACTTGGTTTTGTGCATGAATACGGGGTCTTTTTATCCTCTGCACATGCTGTAATTGTTATTGGGGATTAAAATAATACCCCTTGATACAAACAGTGTGTAAGGTTTTGGGGTGCATTATACCCCCGAGTGCATGATTAAGGTATCTTTTAAGATATTGGCATGTCTTGCACTCTAGACTTCCAGCATGCTCAGCATCCCTCAGTCTCCCACTTTCCCTCCTCCTTTGGTTAACATTCATCCTAGAATCATAGAATCTACGTTGGAAGAGACCACAAGAGCCATCCAGTCCAAACCCCTGGAACCTGAACATAGTGAAGAAAGTCTGACTGGGGGGGGGGGATACCAGCTCATTTGAAAGCTGGAGCCGGAGGAAAGTCCTGCAAATACCTTGGAGTGCCAAAAAGACAAATAAATGGGTATGAGAGTAAATCAAGACTGAACTCTCCCTAGAAGCCAAAAATGACTGAGGCTGTTGTGCTTCTGACACATCATGAAGCAACCTGACTCATTAGAAAAGATGAAACAAGGAAGACCACATTTCAGGTGGATAGATTCAGCAACGGAAGCCACAACGGCTGCCCTGAATCTGCAAGACTTGAGCAAGGCTGTTGATGATGATAGACATTCCTGCCATGTCCATAAGTTGAAGATGATGCGACGATACATAACAACAACATGGAAAATACAAATTTCAAGTAGCAAAAGCATCCCTACTAAATGGAAATAATAGTGCAATGCTTGAAAATGCATGTGCACCTTGGGCCTCCGCTCCTCCGTTTGCACAGATGGGCGTGCGCTGTGCTTCCACACACGCTCTGCTTTCTGGGGAGGCATCGCCACCTGCTGATCATGGGATTTTTACTCCTTCAGAGAAGGAAGGCTCAAACGCTCCACCCACCCATCCCTCATGCAAACATGCGACGACGTCACATTTGCACTGCTCTGGGCACTTTGCACACATGGCTGCCCTAATCCTCACAGCCGCCCTGCAGAGAATCCCTGGATTGCGGGAGGAACCGAGGCAAAGAGCAGCCAGGGACCCATCTCTCAGGTCAGTCCATGCCATCTGCAGACATGGATGGCACCGCCGCGCTTGGACACATTGCTTCTCTTGGACTATGACACCCAAAATGGATTGGTCCTCTGTTGATGATGGCCTCCCCCCATCTCTTCCCATAAAATCCTCCCACGCACCACCATGCAAGTTCACATTGGGGCTCCCAAGGGTTTGGGGAGCAGGTTTTATATATCTATATCTTTGGTCCCTCTTTGGAATACTATTTTTGGCTCCCAAAGAGGAGAAATGGCTTCTCCTGGGAGTGACAACTCATCTTCTAAATAAGCCACAGGGATCACTTGCATGGAAAACACCTGATTTTCAAAGCTGGATTTCTAATCAATTCTGGGTTAGGTTTTGTTTGAGATATATATATATATCAAACTATATATTTGGCAGCCCCAGAGAGTTTGAGGAGCAGAAAGGTTTCCGCTCCATGGTCCTCCCCATCTCAGCAGAAGACCCTCTGTTTCTTTACTAAACCTGTCCTCTGCTTCCTGCCCCTCAGGCCAGTTCTCTTGTTGTGGAAAACTGATAAAACACTTCCACTTGACTCACAGCAAACCCGGTCTGACAGAATCAGAAAGGAGGGGACCAAGATGAATTTGTAAAACACAGATTGTTTATTTTAGACAGCTGTCACTCTGGGAGGAATTCACATTCATGTCTCTCTGCTAACTTTAACTAACAACAATTTCCAGATCCTCGAGGTCAGAGCCTTGGGTCACTCTGAACTCTTATTTGCATTCTTGGGCCTCTCGAATTCATTCCAATGCATGTACCTTTTATTTGATTTCTACAAACTACATATATATGCATACTAAATATGAAACTCTAAAAATCTTCTATCTCACTCTGAGTAGTTAGTAACCAAATGCAGACTTCCACTTGTGACAAGACCATAACAATGCATCCCCTGAAAACCCAAACGGTGCAGCCTTCCTTCCAACCCAGGTCTCCTCTTCTTCCTTTCCAGCACCAGCTGACTTCCCCGGGGAGCGTGGCCTCTTCCAGGGGCTCCAGCGTCCCTGGGTCGCCCTCCAGCATTGTGGTGAGTCTCCCTGAAAACCTTGTTTGTTTGCACCCTCCTTTCAGCAAAGGTGCTTTAAGGGCATTCTTGCAAATCTGAGATGCCAGAGACCCCCAGGTCTGATCTCAGTTGGGGCTGGAGAGACACTGGCCAAAGCAGCCAGTCAGGCTAATGTCCATCTGGGTGGGAATCACCATCTTCTGCCCCTTCTTTCTCTTCTTCTCCCCCTTTCCCCAGGCAAAAATGGACAATGAAGTGCTGGGCTACAAAGACCTGGCGGCCATCCCCAAGGACAAGGCCATCCTGGACATTGAGCGCCCAGACCTGATGATCTACGAGCCCCATTTCACCTACTCCCTGCTGGACCACGTGGAGAGGCCACGGAGCCGCGAGGTGAGCAAGAAAGTGGGCACAACCCCATTCGAAGCCACGGCCGGGTCCTGGGCAGGTGGCTCCTAGGACATCTTTGCAATGCTCATAACTGCATTGCAACTGCTGCCTCCATTGCTGCCGCTGGAGGACGATCATGCCCAACTCCTCTTCACTGGCCTTATTTATGAACTGGATTTGGAACCCACTTTGCTACCAGCCCCTGGGACTCCAGGCGGCTTACAAAAATTAAGAGGTGCAGATTAAACCTCACATCCTTAAGAAAAAATATGCACATTAAAATGGAATTAATTGCTATATATTCATGTATAAGTCTAGAAATTTTAGTCAAAATGTTGACCCCAAAAACCTGGATTGACTTATCCATGGGTCAATGTAAGTACTTGTACCTTAACTCTTCTTAAAAAGGACCTGTTTCCTTCTCTGAATCGTATGGTGAAAGGTGAGAGCTGAGCTGGTCCTGAGAGAACCTCAAAGAAGCACCGGCTTCCTCTGCTCTTCATTGTGACTCTGCTTCTAGCCTTTTCGAAGGCTTGGGTGGGGAAATGGCAGCATTCTCTGGCATCGTTTTCCTGTGCTGCATCCTTCAGATCCGTTGTTACATACACTAAGTTTTACCTTTGACTGTATCAAAATCCATAATTGTGGCCCCCAAACCTACCCTTGACCTATACATGTGGTTGACTTATACATGAATATGCACAGTAAATCAACTTTTAAGGGGGTGAAGCAGTGGCTGGAGCCTTGCTGGGGCACTATGCTGGTGTAAATGTAATTGTGCAAACCGTTATGCTTTCTCAGAGGTTGTGTAAATGCAGCCCTGAGCACTACACAGACAGACTCCCCTCAATCCCTTGCAGTTTGGTGGATGGGGAGCAGTCTGGGTTTGCTCACATTTTTTGGCTTTTGTAGCTGTGAGATACTTGTGCTCTGTCCAAAGTGTCGCGGATCATGGCCAGCAGAAACTGATGTCTCTTGTTAAGGAAGAGACCTGTTGGCTGGCAGTGAAAGGACACATGCTGCAAGCTTTGCTGTTGTACCGTTTCTTCTTTTCACTTCCACCGGTGCCATGGTCAGCTGGCAGGCAGCTTATTCACTTTAGGATGAACAGCTGAACAAACCAGCATCCAGTAATGCCTGTCTCTCCCAACCCCTTCTTTCTTTTTTTGCAGCGTTCCCTTTCTCCCAAATCTCTCTCTCCTCCTCCTTCTCCAGAAGTAAGTGCTGCTCCAAGGTCCTTCCTTCGGAGATGGGCTGCCAAGATGGGGGGCTGCAAAGGAAGGGGGCTGCAGGGGGCAGAGGGGGGTGATGAGTATCCATCTCCTGCATGCAAGATCACACTCTTCCCAGCATCCGTCTGCATCATGTCCATGTCTCTGCATGGGTCTCCCTGTGTCAGAGGAGGGGTCAGCAACTATGGCAAGTCTGGGGGCCATTTTCCTGCCCCAGAACTCTCTGGGGGCTTCAGGGCTGCCCCCCAAATTACAAGTGGACGTCTATCCATGCAAAGCTTTGAAAAGGTGGCCCTGTAACTGATTTAAAAATGGTCTCCTTGTGGAATCTTGGAGAGCTGATTTCCTTCCCCTTTTTGGCAATCTGGGGAGAGGTCTGGCAGGCTCAAAAGCTGCAAAAACATCTTTGGGGTCCATGGGTGTCCTTCAGGCCCTGCCTTAGAGACTCTCCCCAAACTGACTTGTGTCTTGCATGCCTGTCTCGTGTCTTGCATGGCTGTGTGCCAGGGGTTGAGAGTAGCCTTTTGCCTCCCACAGCTGTGGCTTAAAGGAACGTTGGCCATCCTGGGACTCCCGCAGAGGGCTACTCATTCTTCCATCTGAGACACTGTGGCCGCCCCATGGCAGAGGGAGACCTTTTGCACTGGAGGGGTGAAGGGGTGGATGCCTTGGCAGTAGGAGTGGGAGGTGGGCACATGCCAACCAGGGAAAGCTCAGGAGCCCATAGACGTTGCTGACCGCCTTGCCCTCCTCTCTGCCTGCAGGTCACCCGGGAGAACAAGTCCCCCAGCAATGCTTCCCAAGGTGCCAGTCGCCAGACTGGCACCACCGCCAGCCGCAGTGGAGTCCACCACTTCCACCATCCTGGTAGGACTTGTGTGAGCCCCCCACAGTCTCCCTCTTGCCCCCCCAGACCCCGCTTGGCTCCCCAGATGTAGCTCCTCTCTGGCTGGGTAGAGGGGACCCTCTCTAAGAGTGTGGTGCCTACATGGTACCAGCCCACGCCAGCTGCATTTCAGATTCACCGGCAAGGATTCCTCCAGAGACTCATGGGAACTGTAGGTTGGGGATGAATGCAGCCAATGTCAGCTGTATCCCAAGTCCAGTGTTGGAGGCTTGCAGATCCACTGTTGGGAATTCCCCCACAGAATCCAAGGAATTGTATACCCGGTGCACAGCTGTTGTTGTAGTTTGGGTGGGAGCTCCCTGTTAGAGCTAGAAGGAATTCCTGCTCAACTATTTTTAAGACTGTGTAGTGTTGCATTTTCTAGCTGGAGCTCCAGGGAGAGGGGAAGGGATGGAGGATATGGAGGAATGGGAAATACATACTCTGCTCTAGGGGTGCAAAGGACCTCATTGGGGTGGAGGTAACCTCCAGGGTCTTGGCATGATTTGCACCGGGTTCTCTGCTCCTTCCTGCCTTCCTTCCCTCTCCTAGACACCAACAGAGTGGAGATGAACATCTACAAGAAGCCTCCCATCTACAAGCAAAAGGGTAGGTGCCACTTCCCATGTCATCTTCCGTGGCAGCCACGTGGCGTGGGAAAAGTGCCAGAGGCTCACCCCGCTTTCCTCCTTCCAGAGCCCTCGACGACACCTGTCCCACCCCAGGGGGCAAAACACCTCATCGAGGGCCAAATCATTGAGTCCTCCAAGTTCCCAGCTGCCCAGCCGCCAGACCCCAACCAGCCTGCCAAGATCGAGACGGACTACTGGCCTTGCCCGCCTTCCCTGGCAGTTGTGGGTATGTGCATGGCACTGCCTGTAGTGCTTCCCTGCGGGGCAAGCCTCTTTGTTGCTGCTTGCCTTAAATCTGGGTGATCCTGGGGTGAATGCCGGGGGGATGCAGGCAGGAGGCCATTGTGTCTTGCCAACTTGGCAGCTCTCATCTCTGCCAGAATGGGTCTTCCCCACTCAGGACCAAACCATTCCAAAATACTTTGCATTGCAGCAAGTGGGCATCCAACCTCCCTTTAAAAACCTCCATGAAGGAGAATTCACCTCCTTCCAGTGAATTGCCCTGTTGAAAAGCTCTTGCCCAGCCAGGAAGTTCTGCCTGATGCTTAGCCAAGACCTTTGTTGCTGCCATTCCAGTCCTTTGGTTTGGGTCCTGCTTTCTGAGAACCAGCTGATGCCAAACTGACATTTTATGGAGAAAGAGCTTTCAGTAGTGTGCTTCCATGTCCCTATGTGATGCTTTTTAAATAGGTGCTTCTGAATCGCATTTAATTCTATGGATGTTGTAATGCCATTTTAACTTCTGCATGCTCTTAGTGACGTGGGCTTTTATCTGGATCTGTTTTAATCTCCATAAGCCACCTTGAGTCTCAGATCTGGGCAAAGGAGAGATGCATGAATGCTTGCCTCCAGCCACGTGCGTCTGAGCATGCCTCTCCATCCAAGGGCACCAGTGGGCCTCCCAGGGGTGGGATGGCGCAAGAAAGGCTAATGGACCCATTCTCAGGGAAAGAAGACCCACATTGGGGCTTTCTCTCTGCCCCTGCCCCACAGAAACATCTGTGCCCATTTTAATTCATTACTACCCTGGCTTTCTTCCATTGTGGGACACCTTCCATCTCCCATCTCTGACATTACATGGATGGGTGCAATGGGGCAGACCTGTGGCATGGCATGTTTGCTACACTCTCACACACATATACACAGAGCACCTGCCCTGGATCAGGCTCCACCTTATAGGAGAATTTAGCCTGCCCCTGTGAGAAACTGGTTTTGGGGGCACACACAAGAAAAAAAAACCCCAACCCAGCTTCCAAGCTGGGCTTAGGATGTGCCAGGCGCTCCAGTGCCCTCTGGACAACCACAGGGTCCGGCTTCCTCTGCCATCCTCAGCCCTGAAGCAGAGGAGCTCTATGGGAGTAAGTCCCACCAAAATCACCAGCCTTTCAGTGTGTGGAAGGGAGCCATCCGGGCATCTTTTGGGCAAGATGGCCCTTGCCAGTCGAGCAGCCATGAGAGGCTTGCTTTGCCTTGCCTTGCAGCATGAGGCTTCCCCATATTTGCCTCTTTTCTGCTGTTTCCACTGTGCTAAAGACTCCTGACATCCTTGTGGTCTCTTCCAACTCAACGATTCTATGAGTCTATGATCTCCCTTATTTTGCTCACAGAGACTGAATGGAGACGGAGGATGGCATCCCGAAGAGGCCAGGAAGACGACGACGACTCTGAGGACTCGAAGGCCTTGCAGGAGCTGCAGAAGGAGGAACTGAGCAAGGTAAGAGGAGGAGGATGACGGCCTGGCGGTTTGGGGGCTGCAGCTCCCATCTGCCCCTGCAAGAGCGAGGAATGCTGGGGTTTGCTCTCAGAAGAACTGGTGGGCACCAAATTGCCCACTTCTGGGCTAGTGGGGGCAAGCAAGTCCTTTTGCAGCTGAGCCGCATCCTTCCTTCCCTCCCACCCAGGTTGCCTCCAATCTTGGGAAACTCATCCTGAAAGAGGAGATGGAGAAAGAGCAGTCGCTCCCCATCCGGAGGAAAACGCGCTCCCTCCCAGACCGGACGCCCTTCCACACGTGTGAGTGGACGCCTGACCCACACTTGGGCAAAAGTAGGCGCCTGTCTGGTCAACGGGGTGGAGATCTCATGGAACCAGTTCCTCTTGCTTGGATTTTCTTTCCCTGCTGACCAAATAGTGGTTTCCTCCTCCCAGCATTTGGGGACTGGGCCTATCACCTCCCACCCTCTTTGCTGAGGAGCCAGAGGAGCCCCAGGACATGGCCAGTCCAGGGTGACCAGATGTCCTAACCCCAAAGGCACTGCAGAATGTAGAACGTTCAAGGAAAATGTAGGACATTACCAAATAAAAGCTTAAAACATGAATGCAAATGTAAATTCAAGCTTCTTAGTCATGCTCAGAATGGAGGACAGTTTGAAATTCCTCCAGCTGACCATTCTCCTCCTCCTTCGTCTTTTCCAGCTCTGCACAGTGGCAGTTCCAAATCCTCCTCCCTTCCTGCCTATGGGAGAAGCCCCCTCACCAGGGTAAGAGGCCTGCTGACCCCCTACTATGGGGTTTTCTGACCTGGGACCCCTCATGCCCCCCCAAGCACCTGGGAGGGGGACCACTCCAACTGAAGAGTCAAAAAAAGGGTAAGGTTCCCCAGGAAGAGCTTTTCACCTCCTGAAGCTCCTCAATTCCATTTCCAAAAAGACTGGTTTGGAAAGCCTCTTGCAAGGAGAGGGAGGTCGTAGGTGGTATGAATGTGGATTTTGGGTTTGCTCCACCAGCCAAACCATTCTCAGAATGACCTCCTCCTCTTATAAATCACAAACACATGTAAGATGTGTATGCGCTTCATATCCAGTTTATTGTTTGCTTAACCAAGGGATGTTGGGCTACGTTTCATGGCAGTTGCCTCCATTCCATTTGGGCTTTTGGCTTCTGTTTGAATGCCGACTGGGGGTCTCCTTGTCAGTGGGGCAATGCATCCACCCACGTTTTATCCCAAGCTTTGAAGAAACTTTTCAAGGCACTGAACCCATTTAGGGGACAGATTTGAGTTCACCTTGGATAGTTCCTTTAATATCTGGAATAAAACCCAAAGTGGATTTGCATTATCCCTGACACGGGACCCAATGGCCACCCAAGGGATGCTAAGTGCCCCTTCTCAGCCAAAGGGCTGGCCCCACCTGTGTGCAATGTGGCCCCTCTGACTGTCTCTTGCTCCCTTCTTCTACAGCTCCAGTCAACAGAGTTCAGCCCTGCTGGCAGCGAGAAAAGCAGCCCAGGTAAGAGATGCAATGACAGCTCAGTTGGTGGGCAGAAAGAGAGAATAGCACCTCAGTCCTGCCTCCGCCATTTGCTGCCTTAGGGGCCGTGGCTCCCTCCGCTGCTTAACGCTTGTCTCTCTCCCCCTCTCACTGCCTGCCAATGTTAAAACCTTTTACCTTTCTCTCTTTCTGTTTTGCAGGCCTGCAGGTAAGCACATATCCACCTGGCCAGAAGAGGCGATGGTCCCTGCCATGTCTTTCCCAGTCCCTTGACTCTGGAGAGTGGCCGAAGGGGCACCCAGACGCACTGAAAGGCTGGGAGGGGACTCCAAGGCAGAGGAAAAAGAAATGGGGAGGCTGGGAGGGATGGAAAGGCACAGGGAGGGCAAGGGAGCCAAGGCCATGGGCAGCTGGTTCTTCTCAGCTGGAGGTGAATCTTTTGCCAGCCCCCAGCTGGGGAAGGAGACCTTGCCTATGACATAGGGCTGAGCATTTGGGGGGGGGGGGGGGGTGTCTCTGTGTGTGTGTGTGTGTGTGCAGAATGGCCAAAGAGGACGCATGGACAGAGGAAACTCCCTCCCTAGTATGCTGGAGCAAAAGGTGAGAGCCACTTTTGGGGGGGGGGCATAGGGAGGAGTGGGGAGAGAACGGGGTGCCTTCTGCTGCCCAGGGATGCAAACCTTGTACTCAAGTGCCTGCCGATTATTTTGCTCCTAAAGATATATCCTTATGAGATGCTGATGGTGACAAATCGAGGGAGAGTGAAACTGCCGCCCGGAGTAGACAGAACACGGCTGGAGGTATGTGTGTTTGTGCATTCGCCCCTTCAAGGGAATCAACACTGAGCTGCAAATACACATTCCAGTATCCTAGAAATATTTATTATCCTGCCCACCCCAAGAAAATACCTGAATTATAAGGAACACCATCTTACTATGCCATTGTATATAGTGGGACTTGAACATCCATGGATCTTGGTTATCCATAGGAAATCCTGGATCCAAACCCAGGACCAGGTGTCCATTTAAAGGCATCTTGACAGCCCCCTTTTCTCCCTCCATCTGTTGCAGCGGCACCTGTCCCCCGAGGATTTCCTGTGTGTCTTTGAGATGCCGCCGGAGGAGTTTGCAAAGCTGGCCTTGTGGAAGCGGAATGAGTTGAAGAAAAAAGCCTTCCTCTTCTGACCCTGGCAGCAGCGATGCCAACAGCGCCCAGAGTGGAGATCTCCATGTGTGTCGACCCTCCTGTCTTGCACCACAGGCGCCTGGGGCTACTTTTGAGCTGGGCCAGAGGGACGGTCCCTTCCTCTCCTCCTCGGGGTTCAAGGGCCGAAAGGAGCCGGACGCAGGAAGACTTAACACAGACCACACATGCGCACCCTGTTGTTTCTACTGGGCACACTCCGGATGTGGCACCAGCTCTCTCCCTAGCTGGAAACCAAGAACAGCAGCCAGGGATGGAGGGGCAATGCCCATGGCAGAGTGGGAAGTGGCAACGATGGCACCCCTCCACATTTCTCACTTTCTGCTTGGCACACAGGCATGTGCATTCTTCTCGTCCGTTCCTCCAACCAGACACAGGACAGGAAGTGGGCACTGGGAGCAGCATTGCCCAATGGTCAGAGGTCAGCACAAAAGGCGCAGGGTGCCCCCCACCCCACTCCCAGCACAGACCTTGCCAGGCCACCTTGACTTCTGCTGGCACATCTGCCTGCCTTGGCAGAACACAGAGAGGACTCTCTAAACAACTGCCAGCTAATGTGTGTGAAGGGGCTTGGAGTTCCCCCCACAAATGTTAGAGCCTCTCCAAGTGTTTCACCCCACTGCCCTTTGTTAAGGGGAGCCTTGGTTTTCCCCGAATCCAGCTGCCACCCCAGTGAGGGGCTAGGGTTGGGGTCTGCATGCTTGAAGAAAGGAGCCCAGGGCCAGGCCTACAGTCCCTTTTCCCTGGCTTGCTCCTTCCCACTCCCTCTGTTCTTTCTATCTCCAGCTTCCCCTCGTCCTCTTTTCCAGATGCCTTAGAAGAGTGGGGTTGGGAGGGACAAAAAGCATTCCTGACAAGTGGTCAACCATCCTCTTTTCAATCCCCACTTTCCCCCCTTCCTTCCCCCATCATTCCTCTTTCCTCATGCTGGCCCTGGTTCAACCTCTTCCTTTGCCATATCTGGCCACTGGGTTCTTCTCTGCTCTTCCAGCCTCAGCAGCCTTGCTGCTCCCTTTCAGCCCAACTTAGTGAGAAGTTGGGGCTTCTCAGAGTAGAGGGTAGGAAGCTGCCTTCTATGGGGTCAGAGCTTTAGGAATCCATCCAGTTAGCCAGTATTGTCAGCTCTGCCGGCAGCCATAGCTCTGTGCCAGGCCTTCGGGTGGAAGCATGTTCTCACCTGAAGGCCTGGCAGAGGATGCATCAGAGTGGACATGATTGGCTTAGATAGACCAGTGTTTATCTAAGTGTATCTGGTCTATCTAAGCCGTTCATGTCCACTCTGACTGGCACCCCCTGCCTGCCAGGGTTCAGGCCAGGATGTTTTCGTAGCCCTGCCTGGCAGTCCCTGGGATTGTTTCCCAGGGTTCTCTCAGCCAAGGACTGGCCTGGCTCAGCTCTGCTTTGCTTCCAAAATTGGACAGAATTGTCCAGAATTGGAGGTGTGGCTCAGGGTGGTATAAGGATGATGTGAGTAGCTGCCCTGTGAAGTTGATGGACAGCAGGGTAGGACCCACATGGGCACTCCAGATGCTTCCTGGACTACAGCTCCCATCATTTTTCACCACTGGCAATGCTCCTTAAGGCTGCTGGGAGTTGCAGTCCAGCAACAGCTGAAGAGCTATACAGGTCCCTCACCCAAGCTAGCTTCTAGGCTGCCATTGTCCTCCTGCCTCCCCAGCCAGATCCCTCTGCTTAGCCATCCTTCTGCATCCCCTCCTGTGCAGGACCCAGAATAGGACTGGGGGCCACAGATGGACATGGGACCATGCAAACATCCACTGGCACCTTTTGGCGATCGGTGTGCATGCTTCTGCAGAGCCACTGGCCCTGCGTGGTCCTGTTTGCTGCTATTGACAGGCAATCAGCTCAGCCTGTGTGCCAGTCCCAGACTCTTTAACATTTTGACTTGGCAAAATGGCCTGAGAGATGCATCTCCTCAGGAGTCCAACAGTGCAGCTGCCATCATGACCCAAACTCCATGCCAGAGACCTTTGTAGTGCATGGGTCTTCTGTAACTCTCATGCTCCCACAGAGGCCTGGAAGGAACCAAGGCTCACATCTGGTGGCCACAAACTGCTGCTGAGCAAAACAGGTCCCAGGGAACATCAAGACCTGAGGCTAAAGCACTATTTGCCCATCAGCCGCCAAGGCCACACATAGGCCAAATCTTTTTGCAGAAACACCTGCAAAGCCGCCAGGGCTGCAATGAGACTATGGGGGTGGCAAAGGGACACCCCCTGCCATTGGAAAGGGCACTGAATGTGACCAACCTGCCACATACGCCACTCCCAAGCAGCCTTGGCTCCCTCGCTCTCCCTCTTCTTTGGACGGCTCTAGAGGTGGGGAGGGAATGGCTTGCCACCACTTCTCTCTGCTTCCTACCAGTCTTAGCCCAGCAAGGATGCTGCCATTCAGCAGTGTGGTGGGTGGCAAGGCGCCACTGGCAAGGATGGGTAGGTTGAGTTTTCACCTCTCTCTGCTCAGGCTTTGCCTGCCTAGACTGCCTGAGGAACCGGTCCCAGAGCTGCCTTGGAGAAAGGGAGCCTGGGGGCCAGCTTACTTTCCCTCCCCTGTGCAGCTCCTGCCATGTTGTTCCCCTTCCTACCCCTCTTCACCTTGTGCAAATGTAAAGAATGTAATTTATTAGAAGTCACTTGCAGCTCTACTCGCTTTTTCACTGCTACTTCTGTGAACATATCTATAAATATATAAATATAGACTTCTCCTGATTCGAAGAGTGGCCCCAATGTCTACCACCCCATTTTGGCTGATGTTAGAATCTGTGTGAAGATGATTCTCCTCTTCTCTTTCCCCTTCATCTTTTTGATTAAATGTGAAGTGGCTTTATTCAAAAGGTCTCTCTCTAGATTTGTTACCATTTGGAAAACTCACTGTATTTCCAGTTGCTAAGTCCTTTCCAGTTTTTGCCTACCATCACAGATTTGTAGAGCTGGAAGGGGCTGCAGAGACCATATAGTCCAACTACCTGCTGTTCAGGAATAGTCAGCTAAAGCTGAGAGAAGCCCATCCAACCTTTGCATAAAGACCTCCAAAGAGAAAGACTCCATTGCTCTCACGTTCCACTCAATAGTTCTTGCAGTAAAAAAAGTTCTTCCTAATGTTCATAGGTGGAATCCCTCCTCTTGCAACTGAATTAATGGATTCAAATTACAAGAGGAGGGATTCAGCTGAACATTAAGAAGAATGGGTTTACTGTAAGAACTGTTTGGGAGTGGAATATGCCTACCATGCCATAAGAAAAAATACTTACTAGAAAGGCAGCTTGAACAAAGACTTTTATTTACTTCAAACCCACTCAAGGGCTGGAGTATAGGAAGCTGGGGTTTTGACAATGAGATCCTATTTTAATCAGGGAGCCAGCCTGCAATGTTAAGCATTTCTGTCTTTCTAATGGAGCTCAGTTCAGGGGAAAAACCTGAATGAAAGGAGCTATTATTTCCTGCCACAAGGCAGTTCCACTGTCAGCGTTCCCAGGGCTCTTGTCAGCATCCAAAGGGGGCTGTCTGGTTAAGAGGAACATCATTATCATCGTTTTGCAGTCAGCTTCTGGCTGAAGCTTGAAATGGGGAGACTTACTTCAGCCAGATCCACTTGTCTCCAATGTCAGCGTTGTAACCAGGATCGTATTTACGTCCAGGAAGCTACAGTGCAAAGAAAACAAAGTGATCCAGATGAGACTGGGTCCCAGCTTCCTCTGGTTATAGCCCTTTCTGGGCAGAACGATACCGAAGACTCGGGCTAGTTTAAGCCTCATTACCCCTCCCCAGGAACTGCCACAATCTGTGGCTCATTTAGTAGGGCACAGAACTGGCCACGCTCTACTGAACTACAATTGCAGGGATTTGTCCAAGAAGGCAGAAGGATAAGCCACACTGATATAAAACCATTCTAAAGCATAGCATAAAATATGGCCCCCTTCAACCTGCAAATTTAAAAGACTAAAGTTGCACCCTGTTGTCCCTCAAAACTCTTACCGACTTGTATTGATAGTATCTTTTGTCAACTTCGAGGCCACCGATCGTGATTTCGGGGATGTAGTGGGGGACTGCTGTGGGAGCCATCACAGTCAGCTTGTCCTCAACACTATCAAGCAGAAAGAGGGAAGAAACTGTTAGAGCCAGCGATGAGAGGAAACGCAGCAGGAGCAGCCTTGGTGTTCTTTCTGGGGCCTTGGGGAATTGTAGCTCTATGAGAGGCGTTTCTCTAACCAAGAAATAAACTGGAAGATGTAATCTGAGGAGGCTGCCCATTGCTTCACTGTGATGCCCAATGAGAAGAAGGCACACTCAGATCAGAAAGCCATAAAAAGGAAAGCCTTGGGGTTGGAGGGCCATTGTCTCAATTTTAATCCTGAAAAACTAGGCTAAGTATCAGGTGTTTGGGGAGAATACTGCATTTTCTTTCAGTGCAAGAGAAGAATGAGAGCAGCCGCTCCCTGAAGCACCAGATTCTTTTGGAGATACCAGAAGACCTAAGGGAGTAAGGAGCAAAGAATAATGAAGTGTGGGAAATGCAATGTGCTAGAACAGACTGTCCTTACAGAACTCTCAAGTGATGAAAGGTAACGTCATCTTGCTCAAGCCAAGGGCCCTTGTCAAACTTCAGGTACTCAATGTCTTCAAGGACCTACAAGGAGAAAAAGGTCAGCATGAATTCCAGAAGCATTTGTGAGGAACAACTGGTCTTTTCCACAAAAAGCTCTTAGATGCTTTGTTACCATAGGGCCCTAAGAGCATTACAACCAAGCAAAAGGCATCTGGGGCTTGATGCAGACCAGAAAAGATGGGCAGAGAAACTCCACCAAGTCCAGAGGTTTGGCAAGTGAACGTGCAAAGAAATGCACCACTAAGCAAGTCCTGTTCCAAAGTCACAAATCAACCTTCATATAAGAAGGGTCTCAAGATCTTTGAAAGCAACAGAGATCTGTGCACTCCAACAAATACCATTAATTAATCCTATAATATTCTGAACTGTCCTCTAAGAGCCCATTTTATCTTCCCCCTGGAAAACAGCTTAGGCCAAAAGAATGACTTGCTCCAAAGCTCCCAAAGAGCTAGAGACTGTGATGCAAAGCTGGTGCTCTGCCATTCAGCTGTGGGCCTTATTGCTCAAGATACAGAGTGGGAGAGAAGAATGCTCCACTAAACCTCCTGGAAAAGTTATTACAGGACCCAACTCTTACCATACACTTGTCTCAAAACAAGTCCCCTAGCAAGCCTGGGGTATGTGTGCAAATGTGCGCATGTGAGCATAAATGCACAGAATTCAAGGTATTTCAGAAGTTGCCAACATGGACTGCCTATTGAACACACAAATGCCACCCATCTTATCCATATAAGGAAAAGAACCCACCGAACACAGAAGGGAATCGACTGCTTGTGAGAACCTACCTTCTCCACATGTTCAGCTTCACTGGATGTATATTGCAGGACTTCACTGGTCTCACTAGGAGAAAGAGTAACATTAAATAACATTGCTTCAGAGGACAGAAGAAAGTTAATCCCGAACCTTGCACACCTCCCAAGAATACAACTCCACACAGCGGTTGCTACAGAACACAGAAAAATCCCAGAACAGGAAGAATGGATCTTTAAAACAGCAGCAGCCATGTCTGGGTCATTGTTCTGCATCCATACAAGTTATGGGAAGCACCCAAGCTTTTTATTCAAATAGTTTCACTGGCTGCCAGTCCATTTCCAGGCAGAAACCACAGTAAAACCAAAGCAGAACCAAGCTCTCTGAAAAGCTCCACTCTCCCATACATGATGAGCAAGTTGAACCACTGCGGCAAGATTTGGGAAGCAAAGTAACAGAAGGCAGAAGATTCAGTAAGAATAATTAGAATCATAGAGTTGGAAGAGACCCCAAGATGGGCCCTGATCCAGTCCAATCCCAGTCTGCCATGCAGGAACTCTCCATCAAAGCATCCCCATTGACAGATGGCCATCCAGCCTCTGTTTAAAGACCTCCAAGGAGGGAGACTCCACTACACTCCGAGGAAGGAGTGTGTTCCCCTGTTGAACAGCCCTTACTCTCAGGAAGTTCTTCCTAATGTTGAGCTGGAATCTCTTTTCCAGGAGTTTGCATCCATTGCTCCATTGAGTCCTAGTCTCTGGAGCAGCAGAAAACAAGCTTGCTCCCTCCTCAATATGACATCCCTTCAAATACTTAAACAGGGTTCTCATATCACCTCTTAACCTTCTCTTCTCCAGGCTAAACATCCCCAGCTCACTAAGTCATTCCTTGTAGGGCATGCCTTCCAGACCCTTCACCATTTTAGTCTCTCTCCTTTGGACACGTTCCAGTTTTTCAACATCCTTTTTAAATTGTGGTGCCCAGAACTGGATGCAATATTCCAGGTGGGTTTGTAACAGAAGAGATGATTTATAAGAAGAACTTGAGGAATTATATTTATCTTAAAAACAGACACATGGAGTGCAGGTATGATGAAGGGAAGACAGTTAAAGGGCAAAGGAGGAAACTGGGAGGTGTCTGAAAAGTGGTGCTGGGGAAGAATATGTCAAGGGAAGTGGACAGAGAGGAAAATGCATGAAAACATAGTGTTAAAAGCAGGGCAGGGACCGATGTCAGTGGGAAGAGGGACATCAACTAGGAGAGGCCCCATTTACAGGAAACTGGGAAGTATGCCAAGGTAAACTGCAGGTGACCATGAAGGCAGCTACGAAAGACCCACCGATGGTGGAAACACCAGAGAGTGGAGTGGAATATCCTCTTCTCTTCACACCTTTGACAAGGGAGGAATGTGGCAGCAAACTGCCTGATAGAAAGTGGACTTCTACACTCTGGTTTGTAAGTTCTATGGCCAACAAACACACACCACACCAGAGTATTGTTGCTTTGTGCCTTCAAATAGTTTCTGACTTATGGCAACCCCAAGGTAAACCTATGACAGGGTACCTATGACAGGGTTTCCTTGGCAAGATTTCTTCAGAAGAGATTTGCCTTTGCCTTCTTCTGAGACTGAGAGAGTGTGACTTGCCCAGAGTCACCCAGTGAGTTTCCATGGCTGAGCAGGGATTCGAACCCTTGTCTCCACAGCCCCAATCTAAACCACACTGCTCTCTTCACCTACGCATGCACACAAACACCAGATCAATATACATCCATAATACACCAAGTTTAATGCTAGGATGCAAAGCTGTTTAAGTGCAAGCTTTTTCAGTAAAGTATGTGCATTCTGTGTTAACAACTAACCTGATTTCTGGCAGGAAGAATTTCTTATAGGCATCTTCAACACTCTGAAGATAAGCGGATGATACCTTCTTTTCATATGGCTTAAAAGAAAACACAGTGTTCATGCAACTGAAGGTATTACTAACCATCATCGAGGACCCACATCCGTTCTTTTCAGCCAAGGAATAACACTGACATGTTTAAAGGAGGCATAGCCCTTCCTTCGGGCCAACAAGAATATGGAGGGCTCCTGCTGTGCTCCCTTACCAGCCACATTCCCTGGACAATATATGGCCAGCATTCAGCCCTCAGTGGATAAACCACCAAGAAAAAAAAGTTAACCACTTGTAACTCAGACAAACATCCTCCAGGAAGGAGGTCTCTGAATGGACCTGCACCCTCAGCCTAATTTCAAAGGGCCTTTGCAAGCATCAGTGCAGTCCTTCAGCAAGAACTACTGATCCCTTTCCAGAAGCAGCTGGCTGGGTAGGGAGGAAGGAGAGGGATTGAGAAAGAACTACCCACTTTGGGGTCCCTTTGGCCCAGCCCACTTCCGATCCTGCAAAGGATCATCCCAAAGAATGCAGTCTGGGCAGAACAAAGTTCCTTGGCCTGGCTTAAAAGATGAGGACAGATAGAGACTTTCTCCATGAAGCAACATCAAGCAGCAGGAATGGCAAGCCTTGCCTAAACTACAATTTAGGAGTTGAACCTCTTCCTGTCAAGACAGCCAGAGCCTTCCTCCCTGAAAAGAGGGCAGGCCAGCACACGCCACCTTCTCCAACTCTCCTTGTCAGGATCCAAGACATGCAGTGATCCCCAAAGCTGGGCTTACCGTGCCTCTCTCTTCAATCCTCTTCTGTACGTCTGAGACGGGAACGTCAATATAAATGGCCAGGTGAGGAGGCAAAACTTCACAAATACTGAGGCCCTTGATGAGGTTGTAATGCTCTAAACCTAGAACAGAAGCCACCAAGCACAAATGGACACTTTAACCAGCTGAAGGGGCATCATGTGCCAGAGAAAGCAATGGGGAAGGGGCAAACTCCACACTAGAAGAGGCTGCTCTCTGCACAAATCGTCTGCCTCTCTTGGATCAGGTCAAGTTGACCCCAGATTACCTCCCCACCTTCGCATTCTTCCTCTCCCCCTTCTGACCATCAAAGCAAGAAGGGAGAAAGGGCTCAAGCACCACAAGCAACTCTTTTTCACATAGGACAAGGCCAGGGGCTGAAAAACAAAGATCTAAACTCTCCTGTCCTGAGGGATAGGACACAAGACATGGAGAGGGCTCCCACAGCAAGGACAATCTGTGCAAAGGTATCAAAACATGTACAAGAATCTCTCCCACACGTCAAAAGGGGACAAGATGTGCCTCAGATCAGGATTCTACTCCTTGTTTTCTATCCGCACAATCAATCCTAGTATTTTGGTCAGAAGAGTACTTACACCTTTTGTGAATGTAGCCTTGCTTAAACATTGCATCCAGGAACACAAAGTCGCTGTAGGGAGAGCGTTCCAGGACTACTCCTTGCCCTGAAGTTGAACAGAGGTCACAGTCACAAAAGTTCAATGAGGAAAACACCACTCTTGCTTGTCCATAGAAGGCTCTGCAAGGAGAAACTGAGCCAGGCTTTCATTTAGCCACGCTTTAAAGTGTGCTTTTATTTAACTCAGCACTTCCTTTGATTTTTCTCATAAATGGGGCTCAAAACAAAAATTAAAAAATTGCAGGATACGATTTTCTGCTGGATCCTATTTATAGTTTTATTTGAATGAATTAATGACATAGCTGACATTAAGAGCTGGAAAGAAATTAATCTCAATCAGTTGGAGATTAGAGTATTAAAATATAGGACACTATCTCTGTGTTAAACCTACCAATCTAATTAGAGTAAGGAAGGAGAGCAAAAACAGATCTTCTTATTAAGAGGGAGTTTGCTCCAAAGCATCACAGATTTGACGCTCAAGATTTGACATTGCTAGGGATTTATTTTTAGTGTTTGAGTGACCTTGTTCAGTAATTTGTCAGCTTCGTACTGAGGAATTTTGTGACCTAAAATAATTAACCTTTCCCCTGTGTTTCATTCTGCAAATGAAAAGCATGAAATTCCAGGTCAGCTCCTGTGATTTTGGCCTAGAAGAGCCTGCCATTGTGGCTTAATGTGGCTTCCTCAGAGCGCATCTTAGTTCTTCCATGCTCACCATTAAAAATCTCTCTTGAAACCTTGTTAAAATTACAGAAGAGGAGGTAAGCATTCTGCAGCCCTCCAGATGTTGCTACACTGCAACACCAGAAACTCTTCACCACAAATGACACCAAATTAGGAGGCATGATTCCCATTCTTGTTTTCAAACAATCGGATTTAGTTCCCGTTTTGTTTGTTTACTGTGTGCCCAGTTTTCTTTTCCAAGAGGCTTCTCTGTCGTAGCTGTATTTCTGCTACATTTGTTTTCCCTAATTGAAACGCAATACCTGTAGCCAGGAGGTGTTCCAGGGCATCCGAATACTGCAAGAGGCGGCAGCTGTAGAGCCAGGCCTGAAGCCGGTAAGAGTTTCCATCTGGATGTTTGGGATCGTTGTAAAATGTCTCTAGGCTACAACTGCCACTGAATTTGGGATCCAGTATCGCTCCATCTCCAGTAACTTTGTCCAAATAGTGAATATCTGCTTCTGGGAAGTACCGCATACCTGAAAGGGGTGAAGATTGGAAATGGAAAGCTAGATACCAATGCTCTAGTCATGCCCAAATTCAATTGAAATTGTGCTTGTCAGGATCTGCGATGACTCCATAGGACCCACATAGCGTCCACATCGCACTCCATTTATCCTAACACCAGTCCAACCTTTTATAAATGAACCAATGCAAGAAAACTGGATCTTCTGTGCTTTTCCTGTTTTAAAAATATTATCAGTAATACAAACCATTCTGAACCTTCAGGATATCAGAAAGTGAAAAATAAAAAGCAGTGGTGATGGTCCAGACGAAGTTGCAAGGACCATATTAAAACCGCCTCCTCTGCCGACGTGGTCTTCTTAACATCCACTTGCTCTCAAACACCACTGCTGCCTATATATTTCACCCTCTGATGGTTCAGAATGGATCAAAGTGCGAGATGAAGGAAGCCTGCGACAATTAGATTAAGTGATTAAAGACTGGGACTAATTTAGAAAGTCCCCTGATCATCTAGGCATCAGGAAGCTTCAAGACAGCTATTGAAATTGTGAGTTACCTTAATTATGGCAGCGAGGTGGGCCTCTGACAGTAGGCAGATGGGTTTTGGCATCCTTATTAGCCTCATGGCCAAGCACAACATACCTCACAACTACGAGCGGAAGGTATGGTAAAACGGGAGTGAAAGGAAAGAGCTACTCATGCAGGACGGATTAGAGACTGGGAGTCTAAAACCGTGATGATTGTTCTACTCTTTGTTAGTTACGTTGCCAACCATACATTGGCTGAAGTCATCAGGAATGTTTATGAGTCCCCAGATGGTTGGGGGCAAATTAGCGTACAGTTGTAAACCGCTTAGACACTGCTCAGACTGTATGAAGCAGTATATAAATGACGCTTGTTTGTTTTGCTTGTTTCAAATTAGCTCCACTGCCTGACACTCAATGACAATGATCTACAAAGATTTCCCAATTATGACTCTGCCCCTAGAAGTTAATATACAAAGACACACCCAGTTTCTCTGCTATTTGCTGAGCCAGTTTGCCTTTGCCGGATCGCAGGTTGCCGTCCACAGTGAAGACCTTGCTGTATTCGCCGAACCTTTTAGTCGTCCTCTCGCCCAGCATGAAGGCCAGCCAGCCATAGCGAAGGGCACAGCGGGAACTGGCATGGAACCTGGCCTGGCATTTGGAAAACATAGACCTTTGTCAGGCCAAAGGCTCAGCATTTGAAATACGGATCAAGCGACTCTGGAGCCTGTAGCAGGGAATTTACTCACTTGAGCAGTATTTTTTCAGACAGAAAGAGTCAATTTGTTTCATTTGTTTCATCAGAAACTCAATGCAACAGAAGCCCCACCGGTTTTAATTAAGTAATTAAGTAATTAGACTTTTATTTATCTCCCGCTTCTCTGTACAAGGAATCAAAGCGGCAGACATAACATTCCTGCAATACCTTAAATAAATGACCCACAGCTCCTTCCCCCTTAAGATCACAATTAAACAAGTGACAATTAAAATAATCTGTTAACAGATCATAATTAAAATATCATAAGATGAACAATAACAGCAACAACAACTTTCCAAGACGGGCGAAGGCTATAAGCTCCGTTGCTGTGGCCGGGTTTTCCTATTCAGGAAAGGCCAGATGGAAGAGCTCCGTCTTGTGAGCTGCCCCGGTTGGTTCCCCTGCGCAGAGCGGCGGGATAGAAATACAGCCTGTCATTACTGTTCTTATGGAATGAACTTGGTTTCATTCAGGACAATAGCATCCCAAACCCACAGAACAGGGATGCCTTCCTTCATGCAGACAACCAAGATGCAGCCAATGGCACTCCATTCATCAGGGAAAGGCCTTTAAAAAGAGCCATAATGGTCTATGGGGCTCTGGCCTCCTCTGCTATTATGGGGCTATTATTATTATGGCCCTAGTATCTGCATTGAACTGTATTGTGTTGATACAGTGGATCTTCTTCTTTGCATTTCTCAATATATATATATATATATATATATTCCTTGCTTTAGACGTTAGGTTTCTGTTTTGTATTCTGGCTTCTGTTTACTGTATGGCTGTTTTCTGTATCTCATGTTCTTGTCGTAATCCGCTTTGATTCCGTGGGCAAAAGGCAAAAGGAATAGAAATAGGTTATTGTTATTGTTATTACTAAAAAGGGAGGGAGGGGGAAGAAGCCACTGGAGCTGAGAAGGATTCTGGGGCAAGCCTTATTCCACTGAGGTCCACCTTTGAGGCTGAAGAGTGAAATCTGCCCAGAGTCTCCCATGAGATTTAAACCCTGGACTTCATCTGCATTCCAGAATTAACCCAGTTTCGACGCCGCTTGAACTGCCAAGACTCAGTGCTATGGCATCCTGGGATTTGTAGTTCTGTGTCAGAGCGCCTCTGGAGCCACAACAAACGACAAATCCCAGGATTCCATGGGACTGAACCTATTATTATTATTACTAGCTAGTATTATCTTAGAGATACGTTTTAATCATGCAATGTTGTTGTTGTTGTTGTTGTTGTCATTTCAGACCGAGGCCTCTAGTATTATTATTATTATTACTATTACTATTATTACTGTTATTATTAGCCCTTACGATGCAGATCTCTGGGCAAACTTTACGGCGCCCCATAAATCAATGAAATGGCCCTTTGGCCGGGTTCCTTCAGAGGGGACCGCCGTGGCCTCCTTCGCCTTCTCCTAATCTCCTTCTCCCCCCGAAGAGGAGGAGGAGGCTGAGAAGGCGGGACCTGGAACCTGCTCTCTATTATTCTTATTAGCCCTTCCTTGAGGGGAACCGGAGGGACCCCGTCCTTCGCTCACCGCCCTCAGGGCGACGGAGCCGGAGCCTCCCCGGCCGGCCCTCAGCAGCAGCAGCGCCGGCGCCAAGGACATGATGATGATGGCGACGAGGGCTCAGGCAGCGCAAATAGACGACTACGGTGACGTCATCAGGAGTCGCCGAATGTCGCCTAAGGACCCTTTTGTCGCCCTCGGGCGATGAGGCCCCGCCCCTTCGCCTCTGGTTGGCGGGCGGTTTGAGTGACGCGAGGGGCGGGGCCTATCGGGGTCCCGGAAGCGGGCGAGGGGCGGGGCCTCCGTCGCTGGCCAGCCTGCCTGCTCTCCTTCGGGTCCGTTGGGCTCCTGAGGCGAGAAGGGGCCACTTCCGCCGCCATGGCTCTCCTGGGCCGCCTGGGCGCCCTCCTCCAGCGGGCCATGGAGACGGTGAGGCCGGGAGCCGGGGCTGCGGAAGCCGGGCTGCCCTCCTCCTTCCTCCCTCCCCTGGCTCACCTCTCGCTCTCTCCCTTCCCTCCGCAGGAGGAGCCCCGCCTGGACCTGCCTTCCGCCTTCGCCGACCACTGGAAGGGCCTCACCCACTACTACCTGGAGGCCACAGGTAGCCCTTGGCCAGGACCCCGGAAGCTAAGCAGGGTCAGCCCCGGTCAGGACTCCGGTGGGAGACCGACAAGGGACGCCAGGTCTGATACGAGAGAGATTTTAGGGCAAGCAGCTGTCCAAAGCGCCCCCGAGGAGGATCCCTTGGGAAGGCCTCTCCTTCAGTTGCAGGCAGCCTGGAGGCACATAGGCCCACATGGAGAGGGAAGCCCAGCAGGGTCGGCCCTGGTCAGGCCTTGGAGGGGAGACACAGCATCCCAAGGCTCTCTTGGAAAACCCTATGGCAGGCAAACCTAGGCTGCAGCCAGGCTGGAGGGATAATCCGGTTTGGCACCGCTTTAATTCTTCCTGGCTCAAGGCTATGGAATTCTGGGAGTTGGAGTTTGTTGTGGGCCCAGAGCGGAGTATATTCCACAACTGACTCCAGCTCCCAGAATTCCATAGCCTTGAGCCAGGATGCTGAAACGCAGTGCCAAACTGGGTCATTTCTCCAGCCCTAAATACACTAAAGGTGCCAGTGTCTCGTCTTGGAAGCTCAGCAGGGTCAGCCTGGGTTAGGATTTGGGTGGGAGACTGGCAAGGAAGCCAAGCTGCTATAGGCTCTGCTGCAGAGGAAGGAGCTGTCCAACCCGCCTCTGAGGATTTCTGGCCTTTAAAAACCCCTGTGAGAGAGTCATGGAGTCGCCATGACAGGCAGCTTGAAGGCACATAAGAGACACAGAGATATTAGAAGACAAGTAGGGTCAGCATTGGCTAGTCCTTGGGTGGGAGACCACCAGGGAGGCTCTGTTTCAGAGGAAGGGACTGTCAAAGCCACCTCTGAGGATTCCTTGCCAAAGGAAACCCTTTGAAATCCATGGGGTCGCCATAAGTCAACAAGCCACTGGACATAATGAGGATAATAACCATAGTTTTATTTTTGCCCCCCCCCCCTCTGCCAAAAAGACTGTCAAGGTGGCTTACAGTTACTAAAGACCCATACATAGCCCACAGGCCCCAGGGCCTCCCTGACGGCGGGTGCTAAGCCTTGGCTAGTACTTGGAGGATTCTTTTACAGTTGTAGTACTCTAGTGAAGAACACAGTGGGGCATAAATGGAAGCCCATTCTTCTACAAGGGAAAGCAGCAGAGGTGGAGCTGGGCCAAGCCACGTTTTCTTCCTTTGGTTGGCTCATATGGGAGCCAACTGGGTTAAGGTACCCAGCACAAGGGAAGGACTTGACCCTTTTCCCCAGATGCGCAGGAAGGAGGCAGCGTTTGACAGGCATGAACGCTGGCTCTGAGGCGGTGCAATAGTCCACATACATAACCACTTAGGGAAAGGAGTGTGCAAGTGACGAGAAACGAGACCCATGTGCGACGGTTTATTTGTCTTTTCTCAAGATGAAAACAAGCCTGCCAGACAGACAGATATTCCCTGGCACTTGAAGCAGATGCTGGACATCCTGGTGTACGAGGAGAAGCAGCAGCCCTCTGGGGAGACCGGGCCCTGCCTGGAGTACCTGCTTCAGCACAAAGTCTTGGAGACCCTTGCCACTCTGGGGAAAGCAGAGGTACCATCGCCTGCCCTTCTTGTCTGCAGCCTCCTTTGAGGGAAATGGAGCTTTTTTAAAAGCAGTTTTCCCTTTCCAGAGTGGGCCCCAGTTAGCCTTTTATTTCAGTGTTTTAGTACTTTCTCTTGTGGCAGCAGCAGCAGCAGCAGCAAAGGGTGGGCTACTTGTTACCTTCCGGACGTTCCTCAGCCATATACAACCATCATAGCCAAGCCACCAGCATCGGGAGGACTGCAAGTTCCTCATCCATTGGCTACCACACCTGACTGGGTTTCCTGAAAACTGAAGCACAGCCTTCTCAAATCATAGCAGTCATTTTCAGTGTAGATGTGTTCATCTCTGCTTGTAGTTTAAAAAAAAGGAAGAGATGAAGAGGAGGAGGAAAAAACCTCTAACCCCCCCCCCTTCCTCCTTTTTATTCTCGTCGTAATTCATCCATCCTCTTCCTTGCAAGAAATGTCTGTTTCTCAGGCTTGCCTCTTCCTGTCTTGCATAACACAACAGTAATCCAGGATTATTTGTGCTGGACCTAGACAGGCTCTCTCTTCCTTATCATTATATCCAAAGGAGTAGCTGTGTTGATAGCAGCCAGACCAAGAGTGTCCTGTTAAACAAAGTTCTTGTGCCATTGATGATAGTCCAGCTTTCTTGCTTTATGAGGTCCTGCTTTACAAGTCATACAAAAGTCATATAATCTGAGGCAAATTAACAAGAGGATAGTTCATTCAAATATTTCAGCATTAAATCCGACTGAAATCAGTCAAACCTGCTTCTTAGTAAACATAGTTAGGCTGGTAAAGGATTAAACTGCAGTTCTTGCTGTGGAGTGTCTCTGGCATGTTTTGAATTACGTTGCCCAGACTCTTACTCTTTATCTTTCATTTTTGTCTTTAATTTGTGTCTAGGGTTAGTTTTCATCCACTTCATCATATTCATTATTTGACTTTCTGCATAGTCCAATATTTTAGTCTTTCCAGTTGTTCATTCTTGTATTGAAGGGGAAAACATAATAATCAAAGCTGATGTTAACTCAGGCTCAGGCTTTATTTGCTGCTGGTTTGCTGCCTAATACAGTGGTACCTCGGGATACGAAATACCCAGGTTACGAATTTTTCGGGATACGAAAAAATCCCATAGGGAATTATTGTTTCGGGTTACGAAAGTTTTTTCGGGTTACGAAAAAACTCCGGCGCTATTTTAAATGGAGCCGCGGCAGAGCCGCGGCTTTTTCCCCATTAGCGCCTATGGCATTTCGGCTTACGAAGGCTTTTCGGGTTACGAAAGCGGCCGCGGAACGAATTAATTTCGTAACCCGAGGCACCACTGTACATTTTTAAATAAAGATCTTCTAAGTTTCATTTTAACTCTTACTTTCTGACATTGTGTTTTATTGAGCCTCTCCTGCTGAAGGACCTACATGGCAGGGTTTAAATCCAATAAAGGAGCAGTTTTGCATGGAGTTGCTTTGGTGCATTCCTGAAAAGAATTGTTGCTTACCCCACTCTTCTCTTTTCTGTCCAGTATCCTCCGGGGATGAGATCTCAGGTGCTCCTCTTCTTCAGCCGCCTGCTGGGACAAATGCAATGTCCTTTGCTGCATTACCTGAATGTGCACAGACCTGTCCAGGTGAGTGCCATTTTTGCAGACCTGCCAAAGAAAGCAAAATGGCAACGTTGTCCTGAACTTTCTGCCAGTTCTTCCCACATCAGTTGGATGCAAGTAAAGCTAGTGCTGTACTGTGTGCTTTAAAATATGTTTTTGTAAACCTTTAATTCTATGTTAAGGAACCTCCTGCTACAAAGTGCTAGATTTTGCAAACTCTATCCATTTTGCAGGGCAAATTGTATACTTTGGTTCTGTGCCTGCTGGTGGTTTGAAAGTGGGCTCTGGCTCAAATGCCCCTTGGGGTGTTCCTAAATCTGCCCACTTCCCATCTCATCCTTGGAAGCACATCTAGTGATTCCTCTTATTCCCCCGGTCTGGTCCTTCTGCAGAAGCTACTTCAGCTTGGGAGTGATGCCCTGGCATCTGAGCCAGAGAAGGAAGCCGTGCAGTTGGTTGCTGTGCTGTGTGTCAAGATCCACCAAGATCCAGCCCTGCTCCCCTGCATTCTTGAGGTGAGGGCTGACTTGCCTCCAGGCAGCTGACTCCTGATTTTCCTCCTCTTCAATAATAAATAAATAAATAAATAAATAAATAAATAATAATAATAATAATAATAATTCTCTTTCTCCTCCCGCCACTCCTCTGGAAAAAACATGCCTGAATGTGCCAGCTGAAAATTCAGTTGTGGCCCTTCAGTGTTTGTGAGGGCAAGGAAGGCACATTAGAATGCAAAACCCCAGTCTAAGAAAAGCAAACACTAGTGATAAGTTGTATCAAGGGAGGGGGCTGTCTGGAAGGGATTGACGTGGGTTGAGAACCTGCCAGAATAGCAAAGTATTGGTAATAGAGACAGCCACCTTTGAGTTGTAGAACCTGGTTAACTTTTCTCAGAGTTTTCTCAGAACTTAGTCTGACTTTTCCCAGACTTGGATTCCTGTTAGGCGATAATGTGTGTGCTTTCTTGTGTCTGCCCATCCCTGGTTTTGCTTTCAAGGACAGCAGTGTAGACCAGCCATTCCATCCTCACCGATCATCAGCTGATCCAAATTTGGCCACAGGTGGCCCTTTGCCCCCATCCCCAAAGGAAGCTCCAGGCGGAGTGCCTCTAACGGAACCTTCCTCCTTTGCCCAGAACCTGGTGGCCTCTCTGATCAGCTTGTGCAAGAGCCAGGTAGGGGGCTCCAGCATTTGTCACTGGGGGGGGGGGGGGGCCAAGATGGACATGAGGGAAGCACTGCCTTCTGACAGTGAGAGTTTTTCTCCTTACCTCTCATCCCATTTTACAAACAGTCCAGCAGTGGAAAGAATGGAGGGGGTGCCCAAAGAGACTGTAGCAAGAATATGATTTTTTCCCTGCTTTGCAGAAGAGGAAGGTTGCCCTGAAAGCTCAGGAGAATCTGCTGCTGCTCTCCAGCGTCAATCATCCAACGCCTGCCCTGGCCTTGGCACGAGATGGCAAGCTTGGCACCCTGGTGGCCAACCACCTCTGCACCCTGCATGATGCCATCCCAGACATCCTCAATCCTGCCGATATTGCCACACTTCAGCCAGTCAGCTGGAGGTAGAAGAAAAGACCCTTATCTTTGTGCCAAACACAGATCTGGGGGGGAAATTGCCACTCTGGGACTTTTAACAAAGGCAGCAGCAGTAGCAGCAACAACTAACCTGGGCACTTACTACTTGAAGGAGATTTATGCTTCAGGTGTTGATGTTCAGTAGCAGAGGCAAGGCTCTCACCTTCTGATCTCCTTGCAGGCTTCAAAGTAGCTCTGCTGAGGATAAGGGCTCCTTCCTAGGACAGCGCAACCTCGAAGCTTTCTTTGCCTGGTTAGACCTCTGTGACTGTCTGGTGAAAAAGTCACACCCGGTAAGACATGTCTTGCCTTCCTCTTGGCATCCATTTCCCCCAGATCATTGGAAGGTGTTTGTGCTTTCCCCCCAATAAGCCAGAAAAGGGCACTCTCTGGGCAGGCCCTGTGTGGGGCTGCCCTGTGTGTGGCTGCTCTGACCCAGTGGATGAGTGTTCTTTCTGTTTGGAGAGCGAGCAGCTAGATTGTAAGTCATGGTGGCTATCTCCTCCCCAGATTGTCACGGATGCCGTGAAAAAGGCTGTGGGTCAGAGGCTCTTCCATGGACGCCTGGAGCCCCAGCTCCTGCAGATGTGAGTCTAGGCTTCATCAGGGTGATGGGAGTGCAAGTGTGGGCATCAAGCATTGCGTTGCTGCTGGGTGGGGGCTGCTCAGAGCTCTCCCTGGGGTCCAACCCAAAGACAGCTCCTCTCATTCCACTTGGCCTCCCGTGGCAGGGCAGAACATGGCATCCTTCTCGCCACAGCTCTCCTGACCATTTTGGCGAGACAGATCCGCTCTCCTGCCCTCCTCCAGGAACTGACTGTGTTTGTGCTGGGAGCTGAGGAGGGGCAGGCGGGCCCTGGAGACCCAGAGCAGCATCACCCTCTGCGTTCCCAACTGATAGAACGCTGCAACCATCTGTCCGATGAGGTGAGCAAGGATTCTGCCATGAGAGAGCTTTGCCCAAACAAGGAGGCCCCTTGGGGTCCATTTGGCCTAACCATGAGCTTGAATGGACTCCGTGATGTCTGTCCAAGACCCAGCAGCAGCAGAAGTTAGAGAATTGGTGCTTGTATCATGCCCCATGTGACCTGGTCAAGGGAGCACTGGTTGCGTTTGCAGCTTTCTCCAGTCTCAGTCTAGACCCCTGAATATCCCATACATGTGCCAGGAGTCAGTATGGTATGAAGAGAAGCAATGAAAAGAGTGCATCTGGGCATATACAAAGTGTCCTGCTCTCATAGCCAAGTCACCAAATTTTGCTAGGACTTGCGGGACTTCCAGAGCAAGGAGTGTGGTGAAGTTGGGAGGGGGCAGACTTGAACTGCGCTCCTCACTTCTTGGGAGCTAAGCAGGCTCCTCCAAAGGGCCATTCCAGCTTCACCCCTTCCCTCCCTTCCTCCTTTCTTCAGATCAGCATGGCCACTTTGAAGCTGTTTGAGGAGCTCCTTCGGCTTCCTGACCAGCATGTGGTCCAGACCCTGGTGCTGGGCAACCTGGAGCAGCGCAGCTACATCCTGCGGAGCCTGCCTGGACAGGAAGAGCCTGTTGCCCGAGAACAAGAGCCCTGCGAGGATGGACTGTAAGTGGCTAGTGGGACAGGGCAGGAGGGGGCTGAGGGTGGGTTACATCCTGACTCCGGAGTGCCAGCTTGCAGGCAGGACACATGGAATTGTTGTAGGACTTCCTTTTTCAGCACCAGGCTGAAATAAACCTTTTGCTTACATCCAGTTTTTGGACTAGAGTACAGTAGACTAGATTAGACACATTGAATCTCAGCAGGAACACAAGTTGACGGGCAACTTGAAGGCATGTGCAGGCACCCATCTGTATAGACACACATGTACACATACTTACTATCCCAGATATTTGGGCCTTAAACCCAATTGCTAGTCCCAACTAGAGTATCACTGGGATTTATCTAAGTGTTGGCTTTCCATTTAGCAGTTGATTCAGTAAGTCTGTTTTTACCAATGTTAGCAGATATATACTGGGTGTTCAGATTTAAATTTCTGAAATCCTTTTTTTGCATGAAGGTATGGCTTATAATTGAAAAAATACTAAGAAGTCCAAGATGCTTGATGCTTGTTCCCTGTCTCAGCAGAGACCTGGAAGAAGACCCTTACTTCATGGATGGATTCTCAGGCACCACCTTCCGCACCTCTGCAAAGCCAAAGCCAGCTGTTCTTTTTGCTCCGAAGCTGAGGATGCAGCCTGAGGAGCGTACAGGTGTCAAGGAGGTGGTCAGCAGGTGGGCAGGGGCAGCTCCAAAGCAAATATGCAGACACTTTGCATGGGGCTTTGCCACTCCTTCATCTCCAGGAGTAGTTTGGCTTGCTGAGTCCTGGCTCTGAGATGCTCCTTGCCTTCACCTGGGTTGTCTGATCTCCTGCTTGCTTCCTCCTCCTTTTTCCCCCTTTAGCTTCCTTTGCTTGGTTCCTAGTGAAGCAAAAACCTCTACATACCTGGAAGAGGCAGGATATGACACCTATGTTCATGATGCTAGTATGCTGGTGAGTCGCCAAGTGTCACCTTGACAGCACCACCTTCCCTCCCCTACCAATTCCCATGCTCTTTTACTTATTCCATACCCATTTGAAACAGCAGATAATGTTCCCAAGGGAGGAGAGGTCTGCCTCCCTGTGGCTTGTAAGACCCTTTTCTTAGCCCTTTCTCCCCATCCCTTTGAACTCTCCATAATCGGATCTCCTGCCTCCCGTCAGTTTAAGGAATGCTCCGCTAATGCTGCCCATTGGAACTGGCCCCAGGTCCCTCGTCCCCTAGAAGGCTGCCCTGAAATATCCTGCTTTTACGAAGGCCATTTCCTGAAGGTGCTCTTGGACCGCCTCACACGGATCCTGGACCAGGTAGGCATGGGACAGAGGAGCCTAGAGCTTTGCCTTGCTCATCCACAGAGAAGATAACAGAGAGAGGGGAGATGTAGGGACCACTCACTTCCCAAAAAAGAATTGGGGAGGCATGGATGCCGATAGCTTCAGAGAAACCTTGAAGGCTCCTGGGACACCCCGTTCCTCCCACCACCTTACACCCGGTTGGTTACAATCCCTGGTGTAATCAGATTCTTATTGCAGAAGAGGCATAAGGAAAAGTTATCGCAGGTCTCCCATCCCACACTCTCCACATTTGCTAGGTGTGGGGCTGTGGATGTGACTGGACACACACATGGGCCAAATCCTTCCTTCCTTCCTTCCTTCCTTCCTTCCTTCCTTCCTTCCTTCCCTTCATTCTTCATTCATCTTACTCTTCCCTTGCAGCCCTATGCCATGAATCTGCAAGTGACCTCAGTGCTCTCCCGCCTGGCCCTTTTCCCTCACCCCCACCTCCATGAGTACTTTCTGGACCCATACCTTCCACTGGCTCCAGGCTGCAGGACTCTCTTCTCAGTACTGATCAGGGTAAGCAGTCCAGCCTCAGTGCTGAGACAGAGGGCAGGGATATGTTTCAGGTGCCCTGGGAAGGAAAAGTCTGGGGGTTGAGGCCTTTTGTGGTCCCCAGGGGCCTGTGCCTCCCCTCCTCACCCGTCCTGCTGCTTCTGATTCAAGCCCATACTTGCCTTGTTGTCTCTTTCTAGGTGATTGGGGACCTGATGCAGAGAACCCAGCGAATACCCAATTTCCCTGAGAGTTTGCTACAGGTCCGGAAGCAGCTGATGGGGCTGGTAGCTGAAGAATCTCTGTGAGTGTTTGTTGGTGGAGGCATAGCTGACAAAATGGAACAGTTGTTGTAGCTGGCATGCACTGAGTCTGTCTTCAACTCTGTGTGGCAAGCTCCAGTCATCCTCTGCTTTGTCCCGGGGCATGTGTGGGGGGTGTTTGTTGATCTAGCCCGCCCACCCCCATTGTATTCCGGCTAATTGCAGGATTGCCCATCGGACGCTGCTGGAAGGAGTGGTAGTGCTTGAGGAATTCTGCAAGGAGCTGGCCGCCATCGTTTTCGTCAAGTCGGCACCAGAGGGACCTCCCTGACTTTCATCCCTTGGCTAAAACCAGAGTCTGCTGGGCAAAGCTTAGCCCATCAGCCATCCAGGAGGATGGGGAGCCTGTGGAGCTCCAGCGTGCCGGCCACCATGTCTTCCCTGCCTTTCTAGGGAATGTAGCAGATGGCGTTTCCCTTAGAACATTTCTGGCAGCCCCACAGGCTCCCTTACACCTGGGATTGTGGCAGTTGCTTCTGGGGCAAGTTTCTCTCCATGTGGGAGACCGGATGCAGTCCCTGCTGCCTTGCTTGGTTCCCTCTGGGTGAGCCCCGGCCCCCATCCAAGGAGCCCAAGGCCTGCATCCTTAGAGGAGGGACCACTTGACGTTTGCTGTCTGCTCCTTCTTGGGGCAAATGGTGTGGCTCTGAACCATCTCAGCCCAGCTCTCCTTTGCCCCAGAAAGTTATGGAAGTCACTGGACTTGAACCACAGGCAGCCTGGATTCTCCCTGGTCGCCTCAGCTGCTGCCCACCCTGGGCCTTCTTGCACACTTGGATTTTCTTCCTGGCTTCAATGGTAGAAAGAGGGGGACTGCAGGAGGAATGGGAAGTGGATTTCTTAAATCTTGAATGGTGTTTGCTTGTGGTGAAGCTGCCACTTCATCTTAGTGAAAGAAAGAAACTTTGCAGCAGCCGTGGCTTTGGTTGTGGGACTTGCAGCTCCTCCCTGAAGCCCACCGCATGCTCTCCGCTGCTTGGGATGGCTGCTTGTGCCTCACTAGTGGGCTGAAGAAAAAAACCAAACTACTTGACCACTCCATGGACGCAGCCAGCAGTTTCAGGGTTATGGACTCCTGCTCCTTTTTGCACAGTTAGACCCACTACAGTACTTCCCAGCTATAGTAGACCCGCTGGATCAGAGGGAACCCGGTAAGCCAGGACGTAACTGCCATTAACTTGGTGGGTTTGCTCTTCCTGGGAGCCTTGACCTTCCTTCTTGTCACTGCTACTCAGGAAGAATGCTTTGTATTTCCTGTTTTTAAATCCTGCCTATCCAGAAAAGTGTCTGCTGGCTGTTTTCTCGGCAACTGCATCCCAAATGCCACCTTTTGAACAGGGGAGGCACTCGAGAGAGGACTGGGGTGTGGCTGACTCTGTGCACAGAGACGGGGATTCTTGTCCCAAAGGGCAAGAGCGCAGCATGCAGCTGCCAAGGGGAGTCAAGAGTGTGGTCCATCCGCACCCTGCAGCTTCCTTGCTTCTGTGCTGGCGGCTACAGAGATGCCCTGCTACTCATATGTGCCCAGAATAAGCCACAAACCTGTTTTAAACATGCCAAGTCTCCACTTTTGGCTCTGTTTCAGGCCAAGAGTCATTTGGGGCATGGGGGGAGCCCAAGCCATTGACTGCGCCTGCCCCGCTTGTTTTGCTAGGCCTTGATAGAATCCGAAGGGACACTGAGGGTCACCTAGTCCAACCCCTGCCAGGCATCTTGCTCATTTTTGTAAGGAAAACAAAGAAAGAGAGAAGCAGAGGGAGAACCAGAGGAAAAATTGCCCTTTATTTATTAGCTGCCAAGTTTGCTTCCAGCAGGCAGCCAGAAAAGCCAGGAGGATGTGGTATAAAAGTGGCCAGTCAGAGTCCTGGGCCCTCCTGGTCTTTCCTGCCGTTGGCGCTTGCCTGCAAGTGTCCTGAGGGTCCTGCGCCTTCGGAGAAAGGGGTGCAGAGACCTTGCTGTGTGACGGGGTTTGGGAGACACTACGGAAGTGCCCTGTCTCCCTTGAGGAAAGGAAAGGGCCGCCGTGGGCTCTGGCAGCAGACACTCCATGGCAATAAAAGAGGTTCAGGGGCTAAGAGGGGGGTGGTCCCAAATGTTCTGGTGGAAACACTCCCTTTGCGGTGGGTGACTTCTTCGTGCAAAAGGGTTGTTCCTGGGGGTTGGAGGGGAGGGGAGTATTGGTGCCATCCTTTCCGCTGGTGCAACGCTTGCCCAGCCAGGGGGGTGTCTCAATTGCGACTGCTCAGTGTCCAGGCCAAGGGGCACGATCCGCAGTGGGGAGGTGGAGGGGGGCAAGAGGCCTAGCTGCGCACGGGGACGAAGGCATCCTGGCTGAGCCGCTGGAGGATCTTGCTGCGCAGGGCCGCGTCCTCCACCTTCCACCAGGCAAAGTCCGGGCTCTGCAGGGCCGGGGGGCTGGCCTTGGGGGGGCGGCCGGCCTCCTCCAGGGTGGCCACTACATTGAAGCAGATGCCGTCGCTCCGGCCAGGCTCCTTGCCCAGGTGCTGGACCCCCAGCAGGCCCCGGACGCGGGCGGAGGCCTGGCACGGGGCGGGCAGGCACCTCCGCAGCAGGCGGTGGACCCCCACCAGCAGCCGCTCCCCCAGCTCCGAGGGGGACAGGCCGCTGGCCGCTACGGGCAAGTGGGGCGCCCCGGCCGTGGCCAGCAGCACCCACAGGTCCCCTCCACTGCCGTTGCCTCCGGTGAAGAGGAGGAGCAGGCGCTGGCAGATCCAGGGGCAAGGGAGCTCCGCCGGCAGGACAGGAGGGTGGCCGGGGCAGGCCTGGTACTGCAGGCCCAGCTCCATGAGTGGCAGGATGTCCCTGGCCCGCAGGGTGAGGGCCGGCGTCTTGCGGTTCCACCACTGGGCCTGCAGGGACTCTCCGTCGGCTTCCTGCAGGGTCTTCAGGGTCCCACCTGGAGAGAAGAAGAAGGGGGCACAGGTTAGGGGCCAGCTGGGGGCCTGGCACGCTCCCTCTGCAGTCCCTGGGCAGCCCTTGCAACGCGGCCCTTGGCCATGGTGCCCAGGCCCTCCTCTCCCTGCCAGGGACCCACCGGTGGGCCTGGCCAGGAAGACGAAGCGTATCCAGCCGGGGCCCCTCTCCTCGACGGCCAGCAGGGTCAGGGGCTGGCAGAGGAGGCCCGTCTCCTCCTTGACCTCCCGCCGCAGGGCCTGCAGCACCGTCTCCCGGGGCTCCATCCGGCCGGCAGGAAGGTACCAGCTCCCATAGCACTCCGGCTTGGCCTCCTGCATCACCAGCACCTCCTTCTGCAGGGAGAGGAAGGGGGAAAGGGTTGGGACTGCATGGCCCAGCATCCCCTCCTCCCGCGGCCACCTCAGGCCCTGCTCTTGGACTGCAAGGCCCAGCACCCCCTCCTTCCTCCCACAGCTCTTGGGCCGCCGTGCCCAGCCTGGTGCCCCAGCCCCATGGTCCCCTGCTGGGAGGGGATGCTGGGCCTGGCAGTCCCACCTTCTCGTTGAGGAGGACAGCCAGGACGATGTAGCAGGTGTTCCTTCGGAGGCGGGCTGGTTCCGGGGGCTCCAGCGGGGCGGAGTCGTACCCCCTCCCGCCAGACCCGCGATCCGGGCCCAAGGGCCAGCCCTGGCCGCCCAGCACCAGCCGCGCCTCCTCCGACGGGCCCGGCCCCGACCCCGACCCCGCCGCCGCCGCCATCGGCCCTCTGCTCATGCCCACCAGGGGCCCCCTCGCCGCCGCCGCCGCCGCCTCCGCTTCCGCCCGGCCAGCCCTCTGCACGCGCCCCGGAGCCCTCGCGCCTTCCTCCTGCTCTCTGCCGCCGCCCGGGGGAGGAGCCAAGAGCTGTCAAGAGGCCGAAGGCCCCAGGGGGGCGGGGCGCTCGCAGGCAGGCAGGCCACGCCCACGGAGTCAGAGGGTCTCACACCGCGCAGGCGCGTTCGCTCACGACCACGGCGCCTCCCCATTGGCTGCACGGGGAGCGCTCCTGTTCGCTCATTGGGTGGCTGAAGCTGCGCGCGCTTCGACCCTCCTCTTGCGGAGCGTCACCGATGGGCGGGGCCTTGAGACAACTCTCTCATCGGAGCCAGGGCTGTTGGGGGGAGGGCGGGGCCCTGGTGACGTCACCCCTGGCTGTCAAAAGCTGGCTCCTCAGGCGCCAGAAAGGGGCTCCGACTGCAAGGCCCAGCACTCCCCGCCGCCACGGGAGGAGGATGATGGGAAGGGTCCCCCAAGGCCCCCCCGGAGCCAGCGAGAGTCGTCAGACTACAGCTCCCATCACCCACATGGCCCTGGCCCTGGAGGAGGGATTCCCAGAAAGGGGCCTCTGCATGGTCTGGGGATGATGGGAGGCGGTGGCCATGTCAAGTGTGCTTTTTGTGTCTGTTTTGTGCTCTTAATGCTAACAAGTCTGCCTTCCTTTGACAATGATGGCGATGATGGGGATATTGGTATCAATCAGCCTCAGAGGATGGCCAATGTGAGTTGCTCTGGTTTTTACAAACTCATGCGCAGTGAAGAGAAACCAAAGTCCCTTGAGCAAGTACACACTTCTGAGAAGGACACCTGAAACCACCTGGAGATCATGTCCAATGTGCCTGACAGCCATGTGAACCCATGCTAAACCCACGGGGTTTGGTTATGCAATAAGCTTCTGAAACAGGCAAGAGATGGCCATGTTCAGTAAAGCCATGTTCAATGCCCAAATGTGCTTCGTGTGTCTTTTGGAATGGCCAGAAAGGGAAGAACATTTCTGCCGTCTGTCTGGGAAGAATGCCAAAACGTCCTCCATTTTGAGCATGCCTAAGAAACATGTGTTTAGTATTAATACTTTTTTAAACCAGTACATTTTTTCATGTGTCCTCCATTTAAAAATATGTCCTCCATTTGTGGCTAAATTTTGTCCTACATTTCCCCCCCTTTGTCCCAGTTTGGAGGCTGACAGTTATGGCAACGCTACCTTTCCCTGCTTTCGCTGACCTGGTGACACAGTGTTGGCTACGAAGGGACCATGAAGGAAATTAAAGGCACGTAAATAGCCCTCTCCCAGTCAAGCAGCCAAAGCCACGCTACAAGAGAAAATGTGTTTATTTAAAAGAACATTAGAAAGGCACTTGGTGTCTCAGTCATGGAGGGTCTTCAAGCAGGAGCCAGGCTAGTGTTCCCAGAGACAGACACGGGGGGAATGGGATCGTCTGGAAGGGGCCAGAGGCCCTCCGTTTTCTCTTTGGCTTCCCATCGGCTGCACCCCAAAACCAGGGGCAGGGAGGGTCCCTTCAGGGGAGCAAAGCCAGTCCTTGGGCTTTTCCTGCTCTCTGAAAAGGCAAGTCGTTTTAATGGCTCAGTGCGCTTGGAACCTGAGGGAGAACACGGAAAAGCCGGTCCGACGAAAGGCACCGCGGTCTGAGCTGGGCAGCCTGGCCCCTGGGAAGCCTGCTGGGTCTTCTCCTCCCGGAGGAGGAGGTTCCCAAGAGGCCAGAGAGACGGGGGGGGGGGGGAGCGCTTGCCACAAGGGCTTCCCTCCACCAACAAAACCGGCAACAAACTTTTAAACAAAAGACCCAAAGGGCATTCCCAGCTCTGAAAACAGGTCCCAGACATGTGTCAACGCTGCTTCTCTGCAGGCGGCCTAGATCTCCTGCGCAGGCACCTTCTTCCTGGGCCGGGTGCGCAGCGACCGCATGGAGCCCTGCAGGGAAGGAAAGGGGGAATTCCAGCATCTGGTAATGCTCAAGGGCTGCTCTCTCGCAAGCATGTTGTTACAAGATGAGAAATGGAGGACCCAGCAAAAACCTCTGGTGGAAAGAGCCGTCTGAGAGGGAGGTCCTCCTCAAGACCTATGGGAAAAGCTGCCTAAATGGCCCTCTTCCATGGCAGACCCCGGCAGTGGTGCTGTTCATGCTCCATGTGAGGAGGCAGGCAGGGAGTGAGTGGCGGTGGCCCAGAGGCAAGGCACCTGCCTCCTCATCCAGTGGCAACTGTGGCTGTGTCTACACTGACCCTCGCATAATGTGACAGGGTCTGCTTCTCCTCTGCCTCATTGCAGGCTTCCAGCATTGCTGGGGGTTAGACTAGATGTCCCTTGGGGTCCCCCTCCAGCTCTGCAATCCTAGCCTTCAAAGGGCAAGGCAGGAGAAAGGAGAGGAGCTGCCCACCTGGCCTACGGGGGCCTCACCTCTTTGACAGGGGGCTTCCTCTTCACTACATGGAGGCTCTGGCTCCTGGCCAGTGGCTTGGAGGGCGCAGGGTCATTGGGTGGACGCCTGGGGCTGGCGGAGAGCTCAGAGTCGGACCAGAATTCCTCGTCTTTGTCATCTGGCGGCTGGGAAGAGGCCCTGCGTCCTGCGGGGAAAACAGACCAGACTGAGCCTCTTGGCTGGATGTCGGGGGAACGACTGCAGAGAGCGGGTAGTCACACACCAAGGCCCACCCACCTCCTTCACCATCATCATCATTGTTGTTATTGTTATTGTTGTTGGCAACATTTTGTCTCAAAAAACCAGCAGTTCCAAAATGGTTCAAAACCACTGCAAGATATAATTGTTTTGCTCCCTTAATCCATGCATATACCTTGAGAACCTGCCAGAACTACTTCCCCTCAAATTGGCTGAAAATGGCCAAAGCTGAGAGGAAGAAAGCTGCATCACTTTATTATTGTGGTTGTTGTTGTTGTTATTTTCTTGCATTTTTATTTTCACACACACACACATATATATGCAAATGAATGTTAAAGGCCAAACCAGACCCCTTGGCAAAGGTCACAGATTAGAAAAAGAAAGGCAACATCCTCTTCTTTGCTGGAGGTTGTTGTCCACTGCACTGGGGCACTTTAGCTGCAGACCCCTGCAGACCCCTGCAGCAGCAGCACAGGGGCAGGGGGGTGGACTAGATGGTCTAGTCTATACCCTCCCTGGCAGGAAAAGTACCAGGGCATTTGCATGAGAAAATGGGCAAGCACTGGAACGCATGTGTCCCCCTCAACCCCCAAAAGGTGCCCAACCCAACTTTACCCAGACCAACTTTACTCCCACCCCCAACACACAGACACCAAGAACCCCTTTAAAAGCCTCTCCCGCTGCCCTGAGCAGCCAGCAGATCCAGTGGGTGGTGGCTCCACAGCTCTCTTACCAATTGGCCTCCGGTGGAGCTCATCCTCCAGGTAGAGTGGGTCGGAGAAATGCACAGGAGCGGAGTCCGGGACAGAGTGCAAATCCTGCATGCTGAAGCTCCGGAGACGTCCGGCCAGGGCCCCTTGACTCTGACAGGAGAATGCGGGAAGAGGAGACTGTTGGAAGGGCAACCTCATAACCTATAAACTGAATCGTGCCTGCAAAGCCCAGAGGAAAGGATGGGGGTCCCAGAGGAACTAACTGCCCAGAGAAAAAGATGGGGGGGGGTCACTCAGGAATACAGGAGAAGCCCCCTTCGTTGCTTTCTGAAATGCTTCTCGAGGAGAACAAGACACCGAACAATCACACTGTAGAGGCTCAGAAACCTTACAGGCAGGTAAGGAAAAGACTTAAAACGAAAACAAAGGAGGTTGGCAATGAGAGGAGAAGAGGGGAGGTGCAGCCCTGGAGCACGCAGACCCCTCCCCAAACATACAGGAAAGGCTCCATCAGCGAGACCCTCTCCCCACTCTAGGGCCCCATTCATTCCCAAGCCTTTTCAGGCTCCCCATGCCCACAATGTGCCTCCTCTCACAGAGGCATCCAGTGTCAAGCGCCAGCCTGCCCAACTGGTTTCAATAACTGGGCCATCTGGCTGCTCTCCTCCCTAGGTCACCTGGGCAGGTGGCAATTGGGAAAACAGGGACAGCCAATCGTCCTCGGGAGAACCTCCCTGGTTCTAGCTGGCTACTGACAAGGCCCTTGAGGCCCTGCATGGATGGATGTGTGGGCAGCCACCCTGGCTGACAGGGCAAGTGACCCACCCACGGAGCACTGACCTGGGGGTCTGGCTGGGCAAATGGCAGCTTCAGGGCACCACAGACTCTGCCTGGAAACATGGTGGCAGCAGGAGAAACATCTCCCCCTCCACCAGCTCCATGCTGCTCCATCCCTGAACACCCACAACCAGCACCCTGCCCCTGACAAGAGCTCGGGAGGCAGAGAAAACATGGGGTTACCTTTGTGGCAGCCTGGACAGCAGCTGTGGCAGCAACGTTGAGGCTTTTCTTCCCAAAGCTCACCAGGGTCTCGTAGCCACGCTCTTTGGCCTGGAGGATGAACTCATCGATTTCCTGGACAGAAAAAGAGGGAGAGTGGTGGGGGGAAGCGGATCAAAGAGGCCTCGCATCGAAGGACAAGGGAGCTCTCTGGGGGGCTGAATCCCTATTGCAACTAAAATTCAACCCCTTGGATAATTTAGTCCAGCCTGGAGCAAACCTCCATCTCCACTGGCATGGCAGTGACCCAACATGCTCTCTGCATCCCAAGGGGCAACCGAGTGACCAGTGCACAAAGAGCTCACCCACTAGGACCCTTTACTCCTTCCCCCTCCCTGCCACACATTGTTTCTGGCTGCTCCTCAGAGAGGAAGCGAGCCCAGCCTGCAAAGCCAGCTGAGAAAGGCTCAAGGCCAGGGAGGACAGGCGTGGGCTGGATGTGGGGAGAGGCCCTTTACCTTTTCCTTGCGGGATAAAGTGGGGTGTATGAACTTGCGGTAGAATAGGCTGGCTCCTCTTGTGTAAGGCGAAAGCAGCCACACAACAAATGCCATCTTGATCTCATAGTAGAAGGGGAACCTGCCCATTGGAAAAAGCAGACCCGTGAGGACAGAGGGGCTGGGGCTTGTGCCCATGCTTCAAAACACTTAAAGTAGATCTTCTCTGTTTTGGAACTGGTTTATTCAAAATGATTATTCCTTTTCCTGCCATTAATGCAAAACTATTGATATACAACCAAAAAGTGTCAGTACATTTTCGCTCAGTGGAAACATTTTTTGTACATTCACAATGCTGAGAATTTTGGTGCATCAGCCGACAAAATTGCCAATTAACTAAATTTGATTCCAGGCTGTAACACGAATAAAACATGGAAGAGTCCAAGGGGGTGGCAAAAACTCCTGCCAGGCATGGCAGAAGCCAAGAGTAAAACCACCAAGGGCTGTAATTTTCTAGCACTGCTAGCACAGCGTGGAGCCAGTTTCCCTGCAGCAGCCTGGCAGCCGGCAATTAGCTGTGAAGCGATGGTTTGACCCTGGGCCAAGCCAGGTAGAAAGACAAACCTGAGCTCAGCCCAGGCAAGAGGGCAAGAGGTTGATGCCCTTGTTGGATCATTCATGCCCCTGGAGGAGTTGCCTTTGCTATGCCAGCAGAGCAGATTGGAGCTCATTTGCACAAAGCGCACAAAGGGCTGGGTACAGTTCCTCCCATTCAGTTGGAGAATGGCGGCAGCAGCAGGGGCAATTGGGCCTTTCTCTCTCTCTGTCAGACTAACCTACCTCCTAAGTACATTGCAAGGAGAGGGCTAAGCAAAATGTGCGGTGTGTGTTTGTGTGTTGGACGATTAAGGCCAACATTGGTACCGTCCCAATTCCTGACAAATACAGTGTGCAAGCAGTTTGACTAAGGGAAGATTCACTGGCTTGAGAAACACAATAGTCATACATTTAAGTAGCAGGTGAACCAAGAGGCATCAGTGACCCAGATTTTGCTCATTTCCTAACTCCGCGCAGCTGCTGGGTTTCTGACTCAAAGGTAACCCACTGGCCACTCCATCAAAGGCAGTTATTTCTGGCCAGTCCTTTCAGTGGGAAGCCCTGAATTCCATGACAGTTGCAAATTAATGGCGAAAGCAGATGGTAAGAACAATACGCAGAGGATGGGGGAGACTCACCAGGAAATGAAGGTGTCTGTGATCATCTCAGTGGCCATGAAGAGGGCAAACACAATCCAGTACATCATCCAGCGCACCTGACAAAGAGGCAGGGAAGCATCACAGGGATCCTGCCACCATTACTGCCCCTTTCCCAGTTCTTGCTTTGCAATGCAAAACCTGGCAGCAGACATCCCAAGGGTGCGATTAAGGGAGGATCGTCTTTCCTACGGACACTGACCTAACAAGTTTGCTAAGAGTATGGCCCTGCGTCACATGAAGAGGACGCAGCAATCCTGGGGGGATTTGGGGGGGATTGATCCTTGCAGATGAGCCTGAGGTCTCCTGGAGATCTCCTTCAGAGCCAGCTTCCCAGACATGCAGTCCCAGTGGGCCCTGGATCTGATGGCCAGCCGGCCCAGTAAAAGCATGGCCTCATTTATACAACACACTTGGCAACCTTGCTCTTTATGGGAGGTGAAGAAAAGGAGAATGGAGACTTTTTTTAAGCAGACAAAATACACAAAGCTAAAAGTAGAACGATAGTAACTTTGTGTTCGGTTACACCAAGGAAACAAAAGGAGTTTGTAACTTCCCTGAAGGGAGGCATTAATTCTAAATGGAAGTACGATTTCTAAGGTATCTTGTTAAAAGAAAAGCTTTCAGCTTAAAGGAATGGAAGCCCCAGCCTCTCTCTCGCCTCCTCATCTGCCTCCAAGGGCTGCAGGGAGAGGTCCAGAAGCAGCCTGACTCCCTCTGCCCCGCTGAGATGCCAACTGCCCCTTGGCATCGTCCCCTCCGCAACTTACGTATTCCCGGATGTTCTTGGTCTTCACGGCCTTGTAGGAGGCGTAGGCCGGGTAGAGCATCCCGAACAGCAGCCTGTAACGGAAAGGAGGGGTCAGGCACTGGGGCCAGCAGCGGTAGAGTCCGGCCAGGAGCCAGAGGCCGCACTGCTTGGCGTGGCGCAGAGCCTTGGCCTTCACGGCCTCCAGGGCCATGGCTGCCCACAACACGGGAGGGGGAAAGGAAGGAAGGCGCTGGCTCCTGCCCTGCTGAAGGGGGGTCCCCTGGGCAGAGGCAGGGGAAAGGGGCCACAGCCCACACTGTCCTCCCTGGGAGACGATGCTCAGGCACTGGCCAAGGAGCCTCTCTCGCCCGCAGGAGGACGGAGGGTTGCTCAAGGCCAGGCAGGCACAGACCAGCCGAACCGGCTCCTCCGCCGCCGCCTCCCCGTTTTGGGTGTGATCTGGGCCCCTGGCGCCTCTGGGTCAGAGAGGCAGCAGCAGCAGCAGCAGCAGATCCGCTCCAGGCTTTGCTCCCAAGTCCAGAGGCGCTATCCGTGGTGCTGTGCTCTTTCCTCCCGAATAGCTTTGGCACTTTGCACCACTACGGGTTACACCCAGAGAGCACTGGCCTGGGAGGCTGCTTCTCCATAGACAATCCAGCCCCATTGCGGACCCAGAGCCCCGGCCAGGGCAGCTGCAGGCCCCCCAGGACCAGGGTCCCAGCATCCCCCAAAGCCCCTGGGCACAGGGAGGTTCATGGCCCCAGGGGCACCCAGGCCCAGGGCCTTCCGGAGAAATGGAGGGCATGGCCAAGGGAAACACAGAGAAGGCCCTCCCCATCAGAAGATGCAGCCTGTGTCTCCTATAGACTAAATAACAGACAATACGGCACACGATGAACTCCAACTCCCAGAATTCCACAGCCTTGAGCCAGAAAGAGTTAAAGCGGTGCCAAAGCGGGTTATCTCTCCAGTGTGGATGCAGACAGTCACGCCTATGGCTGAGTCCGCACCGGAGGAACAACCCCACTTTGACGCCGCTTTCACTGCCTGGCTCAAGGCCAGGGGATCCTGGGAACTGTAGTTTGTGGCGGCACTAGAGAGGGCCGAGTGGGGTCCCCCAGGGAGGGAAGAGCAGGGCCCTTGCAGTGCAGCCCCCAGAGAAGCCCGCCGCCCTCCAAGGCCCCCCAGAACTACAACTCCCAAGGGCCGCTGGGGTTTGGGGATGCTGGGAGCGGTAGTTCCCGGGGCCTGCGGACTCACTCCACTCCCCGGCAGAGGAGCCACGAGACCATGGCGGCGGCGGCGGTGGCGGCTGGGATCCGGGAGCCTCCTCGCCCGGAGGAAGCATCGGCCGCCGGCCGCCTCTCGCTTAGTAACCGCCGCCGCGGAGCTCCGTTGAGGCGCCGGCCCCACTGCGCACGCGCAGACTCCCTTCGGGGCGGGGCCTCACGCAACGGCTCGCCTCGCCTCCTCCCATTGGCTGCACTCAGCCCCGCCCTCACCTTCGGATGGGCCAATAGGAAGCGGGGAGGGTAAAGCCGGCCACGCCCCTCACTGGAAGGACAGCCCGCTTTGATTCCGCTTCAATTGCCAGGAGTCAGGGCTCTGGAATCCTGGGATTTGTATTTCGCTGCCAGAGACCTCCGGCGCCACGCCAAGGCTGCAAGCCCCAGGGTTTCTGGAGGATGGAGCCCTGGCAGTTAAAGCCCTGGCGTCAAAACGCATTCAGTTCCGTAGTGCGGATGCAGCCAGAGAGTGGGAAGGACCCTTCCTGGGAGGGCTGGCGCTGCTCCCTTTCGAGGCACAGTTGTTGTCGTTGATGTGCCTTTGAGTCGCCTTTGGCCCTCATGGCCTCCCTCTGAAGCCTACACAGTCTGGCTTGCAGAGCGGCCTGTTGCTGCTGTTGTCTGCCTCCAAGCCGCTCCCAACTTAGGGCGACCCTATACAGTTTCCCAGGCCATACTTGCTCCGAGAAAGCTCCCCATTGCCTTCTCCTGAGGAGGCCGAGAGAGTGTGACTCACCCAAGCTGCCCCATGGGTTTCCATTGCTGAGCCAGAATTCGAACCCTGGCCTCCAGAGCCCTAGTCCAAGGCTCAAAGCCTTTGCCTCAAAGCTGGGCCTGACGATGCTGCTTTGGGCCTCCATGCTGCAGGGAAAAAGCACAAGTGGCCATGCTGCCCTGGAGTGGGCATCCCTGTCTCTGTGTGCGTTTGTGCCACATGCCAAGAGGAAAGAGGGACTCCTCCGCCTGTGTCCCTAGTGATGTTCACTCATCTTCCCTGGCAGGAGACCCGGAGCACTGGGATTCTATGGTTCAAGGGCCGCTTGAAGGCATGGCGAGAGGAGGAGACTCCAGGGCCCCTTTCCCCTCATAGAATCACGGAAGAGGCCGCAAGGGCCCTGATCCAGTCCAACCCCCTTCTTCTGCCATGCAGGAAATCCAAATCAAAGCATCCCCATTGACAGATGGCCATCCAGCCTCTGCTTCAAGACAGCCTCCAAGGAGAGAGACTCAAAGGCAGCATCTTACACTGTCAAACAGCCCTTACTCTCAGGAAGTTCCTCCTAATGTTGAGCTGGAACCTCTTTTCCTGCAGCTTGCATCCATTGCTCCATTGGGTCCTAGTCTCTGGAGCAGCAGAAAACAAGCTTGCTCCCTCCTCAATATGACATCCCTTCAAATATTTAAACAGGGCTATCATATCACCTCTTAACCTTCTCTTCTCCAGGCTAAACATCCCCAGCTCCCTGAGTCGTTCCTCATAGGGCTTCATGGTTTCCAGACCTTTCACCATTTTAGTCTCCCTCCTTTGGACACATGGCTCCAGTTTCTCAATGTCCTTTTTGAATTGTGGAGCCCAGAACTGGACACAATATTCCAGGTGGGGCCTGACCAGATCAGAATATAGTGGCACTATGACTTCCCTTGTTCTAGACACTACAGTTCTAGTGATGCAGCCTAAAATTGCATTGGCCTTGTTAGCTGCCGCATCACACTGTTGACTCATGTTCAACTTGTGGTCTACTTGGACTCCCAGATCCCTTTCACATGTACTTTCAGCCAGGTGTCCCCCATAATCCTATATCTGTGCATTTCATTTTTCTGTGCAGTACCTGACATTTATCTGTGTTGAAGTTCATTTTGTTAGCTGTGGCCCAGCTTTCTAGTCTATTCAGGTCCTTTTGAATTTTGATCCTGTCCTCTGGAGTATTAGCTGTTCCTCCTAATTTGGTCCCTGCTGCCAACAGAGCCAGGCCCTGGATGCCCATCCCAGGGGGAAGAAAGGGAGCTTCCGCCTGGCCCTCTTCCTCCCAGCAGAGCCTCAATGGTTCCATTCAGCCCTTGTTTGCTCAGCTGCAGAGGCCCAGATTCAAGAGCTCCACTCAGCTCAAGGAGAGGCAAGAACACAGAGGCACAATGGGACCCACCTGGTGGGAAAGAAGGGAGGGAGGGAGGGAGGGAGCCCTGTGTCCCACAACAACAGCCACCCCTGGGCCTGGAATGCACACCTGTGAACACACACAAACACATCACACACACACACCAGCCGTCAGCCCTGGTCCCCTTTGCCGGCTTCAGCCCCCCCCCCCCCACTACCACTACCACCACAGAAGCCATGGGTCCATATGGGGGAAGGGGGTCTGGCAATGGGGCAGGGGTCCATTTTGAAGCACAGCCCCTTATCATGGCAGTCCCAATGGCCACCGCCCCAAATGAGATCCCAAAAATACAGGGGTCTGTGCCAACCTACATTCAAAGCATGAAACGTGATTTTTTAATCAACCTCTCCTTTTGTTTTCTTTTTTACAAGTCTTCATCTTTGCCAAGTGCTGAACCAAATTTGCCAGTTGAGATTATTCCTCACCCTCTCTGTGTGCGCAATTACAGCGTTTTATTGCGTGCTGCCCTGAGATGATATGGGAGATAGAAAGGTAGACAGTACAAGTATGCGTTTTGGGGATAGGGCTCAGTCCGCTTGCCCAGTGCAAGGGGACGGAGTGTGAACTGTGACTGGAAAGCAGTAGCATCACAACTGTGCAGTCACCACACACAGGGCAGGGCATCCCCAACGCCACCCTCATGCAGACCTCCAATGTTCCAGACCCACGTTCCCAAGGGAAAGCCAGGTAGGCGTTTATGGGCAAAAGGCTGAAGATGCCAGGAGGATGCTGGTGCCTCTGGCTGGGCGGCAACTGCTGGGCCTCTCCAGTGGCTGGACTTGCAGCCCCACCTTCCTTCTCCAGCAGAACTATAAAAAGGACTCGAATGGGGGGTGTCTGCACACCAACGCACAGCATTCGCACCCGCACCCCACCATGTGGCAGCTGCTCCTTCTCAGTCTGCTCTCAGGCAGTGGCCCAGGTAAGCATCGAAGGGAATGCATGTCCGTACGACGGGAGCTTCTTCCCCAAATCCCAGGGCTTGCCGCCAATGCCACCTGGCACAGGCTGGGTACTGCTCCTGATGCTGGACAGTTATGCGCCTCCAATAAGACTTCTTATGTGGCTTATGGCAAGCCTCCCCATGGCTTTTCTTCACCAGATTCTCTGAAGGTTTACCTTCCTCTTGGGCTGAGAGTGGGACTCCCCTAAAGTCACCCAGGGGTTTCTGTAGCTGAGAAGAGGTTATAAACCAGGTCTCCTGGAGTCCTAGCCTGACCCTGAAACCAATGGCCATTTATCAAGGGGGAGTGATAGAGAGGTCATCTGTGCTGCTCCCATCCTGAATGAAAAGAAGAACTCCACTAGCCTTCTCCAGAAGGTGCGCTCTGTGGTGATGCTTTTCTCCTTGGCTGGGCTGCCAACGGTGCTGTTGGTGCAAATCCTCCAAGGCCCTCACCAGGGGCCCCATGCTTCTGCCATGGTATGCTAGTCCTGGTTTCATGCACTTTTTAACACTGCAGTTATATACACCATTATTTGGATGACTGAGCAAAATGCATGGGATTAGGCATCATTGACTGCACAGGAAGGGGGTGCTTTAACCTACTCACTGTCCTGGCCAAAGCCCCAAAGAGCCAATACTACACATATCGGATGTCCACGGTCCTGGGTTCTGCGTCTTTGGAAACACCTGAGAGTGTGTGGGGCTGGGGTTAAAGGGCCGGGTGACCAACCAGCCCCAAAGCATCTTGGGTGGCCTCCTTGGGCCAGCCAGCATTTCCCAGGCTAATCCTACCTCACAGGGTTGCTGAGAGGGAAAAGGAGGGGAAGAGGCATTTGGCTGCTAGAGATTTTTGGAGGAAGTGGGTGCCTGTTGGAGTAGGCGCCAAATCCCAGGAGGAGTGTGATGACGGAGTTTTGGTGGGCCCAGTGCCATCTCCTTCTCCAGCTGGCCTCCTAAAGAGGCAGCACTCAAGAGCTGAGCAAACAGGTGAGAAAAGGCACATTCCTCCTTCCCTGAGTGGTGCCCCTGAGTGCCACCTGAGTTGCCACCAAAGGAACAGATGCCTCTCTTCCTCCTCCTCCTCCTGCTTTGGCTTTTGGCTTCTTAAAGAGCCAGTTTTTAGCATCCCCTCCATGATGGCCACCTGGGCAGGCAGGAATTGGCCATGGCTGCCCAGTGAATTTACTGGAAAAGGCCATGTCCTGATCAGTGGTGTCTCAGATGTCCATGCAGCAGTGAATCCATTTCTCTGCATCTGTTTTGTACTCTCCAAGGTACAAAACAGATGTAGGGATAGCATTGACGCCTGGGATAGCTCCTTTAAAATAAGGATCTTAGAGGAATGGGTTCGCTGCCTGACTGATGATGAAGGGATCTGAGAGTGGCCCTCCTTCCATGTCCTGCCTTGATTTCTTCACCACCCCATTTTGTTGGGGCTTAGCCAGGGCTGGGAGAGCTGGCCCTAAGGACTCCTTTCCAGCCATATCGTTCTGTGGTAGCACTCTGTGATTCCATATTGATCCAAAACCAAGACCAACCTTCAAGCACTCCTCTTCTCCTTCCCCATTGCAACCTCACTGACTACAGATGTGCTGCCTTTCCTCTCCAGCCATTGCAACTTGGAGCCCTGCAGAGAACGGATGCACCAAAGGGGCCACATACTGGTGCAGCAACCTCCTGACGGCTATCCAGTGTGGGGCCCTGGAGCACTGCATGCAGGTCGGATGGGACCCAGCCACCAAGGTACAGCCTCCCTCTCTCCCACTTTGTCTAAAGCCAGGTTTAGGGACTCCTCCATGGATCCCACACTGTTTGGAGGATTCTTGGCAATTGTAGTCCTAAAACTGTTTCAGCTGCATGTGAGGCTGAGGCACAGAGTTGGGGTGGTGGCAATTAGATGCAAAAGGTGCATTTGGGGGAAAATTGTGCAGTTTGAAAACTGAGGATGTGCAATTGGGAAAAAAAGTAGGTGGGAAAGTAGTTAAAAGCCAAAGCATATATTGTTAATTCCAACTAGAGTAAAGTGATGGGATCCACTGGATTTAACTACATGTCAACACCTGAATGGCTCTCCTTTAGTTGGCATGAAACAAGAGGATTCCAACTCAAAGGTTTTAAAGCACTTTGATGACAATGTTTCTCAGGCCATCTTAGTGAAAATGCTTGTGAAGTGGGACCAATTTTGGCAGCGCAAATTCCATGAGGAAGCAGGAATGATGGTGTAAAAGCTCTTGCGCTAGGCTGGGCTTGATCCAGGCACATGAATGAGCCACAGGACTGTCCTCTTGTCAAATAAATTAAGGCAGATTCATAAGTAGATACGTGGTTGCTTGGCTTTATTTGGGGAACAGATTTAGACTATCATGTATGGTGGGTCTCTTCTACCAAAGAGCCAGGCAACCATGTTTCTAGGCTGCCCCCTTCTCTTCCAGGAGGACACCTGTGCGGACTGCAAACAGGTCATCGCCATCCTCATCCGCATGGCCAAGGAGTCCTCCTTCAAGGTGAGAGAGGGAGCCCGAGGGGGGGTCAGCAGAGGGAAGAAACCCCACAGAGGGTCTTATCTTCTCCTTCCTTGGGATCCACTTCCCTCACATCTGCTTTTCCCTCCACAGAAAGCCATCCAGAAGTACCTGGAGGACGAATGCAAGAGCTTCCCTCTACACACCTTGGTCCCACGCTGCCAGTCTCTGGTGGACACCTACTATGCCCAAATCATTGCCGTCTTGGAAGGACAGATGGCAAGTGGCCATTGCCTTACACAAGTGGCCGGCTCTCTGCCCCCAAGAACCATCACTCTATTGAGGCTGAGCCAGGCCTGGGGTTCATTTGGGAGAGATCTACAAGGGAAGGGCAGCTTATTGGCCTAATCCAGCTCCCATTCATGTCTATGGGGGTTTCGCTGGAGAGGCCCCCTGGGGATTGGCACCTGCCCCTCCTTGGCACAGAGCTGGACTGCCTCTCAAGCCCTATGAGGAATGGTTGGGGAGATGGGTCTCTTTAGCCTGTAGAAAGGAAGAGTGGGGGCTTATATGAGAGCCATCTTCAAGTATCTAAAGGTCTGTCAGGTGGAAGATGGAGTGAGCTTGTTTTTCCACTGCCTCTGAGGGTGGCACCCAAAATGGTGGGTTTAAAGTAGAAGGAAACTGTTCACCTCCAGAAGGTGAGGACTCCCTTGAGAGATGTTGGACTCTCCTTCACTGAAGGTGTTTAAGCAGAGCTTGGTTGCCCTCTTCTCAGGGGTGCTTTCGCTGTGGGTTTCCTGAATCTGTGAGGGTGGAGTATATGGCCCTTGAGATCCCATTCAGTGGTACGTTTTTTCAGCCTGACCTCCTCTGCCTTTCAGAATCCCAGCACCATCTGTGCAAAGTTGGACCTCTGTCAGTCTGACCCATCGGGGGGCCAGGAGGATGCCTTTGACGTGCTGCTTCCGGAGATCAGAGGGCTCCTTCTGCCCCAGCAAGGCAAAGCTCTCTCGTTGCCCCACAGCCAGACCCAGGTAATGCTGCCTCCCTCTCCCTGGCACTCATGCTCTGTCCTGGAACATCGGGGGATCACTGATCACGCAGGAGCTGAGGCTGGGAGGGCCCTGGGCATAGAAAGCCCTTTTTCTGTATCTGCTGCAGAAGGACTGCAGTGGGCAAGTGCATGACGGAGACACAGAGCATCCTGGCCAGGAAGGGGCAGCGAGCAGGCAGCCAGCAAGGCCAACCAATGGACAAATGGGGAGGACAACAAGTGACAGATATTCTAGAAATTTAAGACCAGTGCCACTAAGGTGCAGCCCATATAGTTGATAGTCAGGAATCCTGGAAACGTACGTCTAAAACATCTGGACAAACAAAGTTTAAGAACCACTGAACTAGGGCTCTAAAGTAGTGAATTTGAAGCCCCCTTCCCCAAACTTCAAATCCCAGTATTCTGTAGGATGGAGGCAAAGTAGTTAAAATGAGATGAAACTGCTGGGCTCGGTCTGATATGTCTTCAGCGTCAACAGGACCAGACTCTTTGTGCTGACAGGGGTCTTTCTTCTTCTAGGGGAGCCCTGGGGAGGGGTGGCCGATCCCCCTTCCCATGTGCTGGCTGTGCAGGTCCTTTGTAGGAAGGCTCGAATCTCTCATCCCAAAGGTATAGTACATGTCAGTCCACTGTTAAGGCAGAGGGAAGTTTGGCTCCATGGAATCCTAGGCTCCCTTAAGCATTATTTGAGGGAGGGCTTGAGCACCTCCACTCCCTTGTCTTGGGTCCATGTCTGAACTGCTGGTTGCTGGGAAGAGACACAACAGGGGTGGCTCTAAAGGCTGCTGCCCCATGGGGTATCTTCAGTCCCATGCACCCTCAGTGCTCTGCTTCTTCTCTGGGCAAAGACAGATACATTCTGTAAGCAACAAAACACTGTGCATGAAAGAGGGCCAACCAAGCATCTATGCTCAGAAGGGCAGCTGTTTTCAGCCACCTTTGGAGCCCATCAAGCTCTTGTCCATGAAATACAGAGGACTGGCTACTAACATTGCCCACTGGGCTCTTGCTCTCTTCTTTTAGGCTACCATCGGCAAGGCTATGGGCCAGCTTTGCCGCATCATGCCTGTGGCCATTGGGGGAATGTGCCAGTGCCTAATGGAGAAATATACCGTGACCATTGTGGACATGATTGTGGCCAAGCTGGGGCCACAATTGCTCTGTGGGATGCTGCTCATGTGTGTCACAGACGAAAACTGTGGCCCAGGTACATGCTGTAGCGTCAAGGCGGTCTTTCTAGGCTGCTTCTCCACAAGCCGTAGATGTGGGAAGTACTATTGTAACCTTCCCTTCCCCAAAATGTTATGCTCCTTCACTGCAGAAATCCCTCCGGCAGTTGCCCCGCTCTCTCTCGCAAGGGACAGATGCCAAGCCTGCCTCACCATCAGCGACCAAGTGAAGGGGGCTATCCAGGCCAACAGCACCCAGGCTGAACTGGAAGGAGCCTTGCTTGCAGCCTGCAGCAGCACCTTCCTGGACTGGGAAGAGGTGAGCAAGTGGCCCACTTGGCCAGGGGTCCCTGCTTTACACTGCCACAGCTTTTGCCTCATCCTCTGATCCAAGGGCACAGTGAATTATATGTAGATGTCAGTGGTACAAATCCTGAGGCCCTTTGGAAGTTGTTGGACTGCACTTCCCAGCATCTCTCAGCATTGGCTATGTTGGCCAAGTCTGTTGGGGACTATAGTACCCCATTTGGGATAGAGATACTGTGCTAGGAGAAGTTAATTGCTACTATGCTGTATGCCTAAATACCCTAAAGGCACAAGATCCTGTCTGGTCTCGGAAGCTAAGCAGGGTCAGCTCTGGTTAGCCCTTGGAGACCGCCAACAAACACCAAGAGCTGTAGGCAATGTTTCAGAGGAAGGAACTTGAAAAACCAATTCTGAGGATTCCTTGTCTGAGAAAACCCTATGAAAATGACAGGCAATTTGAAGCACACAAAAATGCTGCAGCTAGCATAATACTTAGGGTTTTCTAGAGCCACCAGCGTCCATCCATCTAGGCAGAGCAACAGTGGCATTCGATTGCTTTGTATGATGAGTGTACATGCGGGAAAGACCATGCCAAATTTCTGCTTGTTTATGATGCCACCTATACCAGCCACAGCAGTGGGATATTCTTATGGTCGATTTAGCAAACACTTTATCTGCAGAGGTGCCTCAAAGGGAAGGGAAGTTCATTTCTCTGATGCTCAGTGCCAGATGAGGCTTCCTTCTCTCCCTACTCTTTTTCAGTGCAAAAGCTTCATCTATCAGCATCAACCCAACCTATTTACGCTGCTTCCAAAGCCATGGGATTCCCAGATGATCTGCCAGGTATGAAGACTTTGCTCTCAACAGACCGTAGCTTTCAAAGTTGCTCTCCTCAGCTGCAGGTCCAGCTCTTCAAATCTGTTCTTACTCGGAATGTAGAATTTGGGAAGTGTCTGTAACTTTTCAAAGTACAGTAAACTGGTCCTCAAGTGATTTCTTGAGAGGTAAGTGGTGAGAGAAGAACCACCGGGAGGACATGTGCATGATGTGCAACTTTCCATGGGTAGAACTGGCTATGGCTCAAGCCAGTGGGGTGAGCCACCGGGAACTCAGTTCTTCCTTGGCCTTGGTACTGCATACTTTGCCTAGGCCTGGCTGCTCCAATTTCCACATTCATTACTTATCCCCAGCAGACAGTCAGTTGGCAGAAGCAAATTCCAACATGGGAAATTGTCAAATACACAGTATGTCTGATGATAGATAAAGCAGTCTGTGTAAAGGAAAATATGGAGTTGAATGATGCTTCTAGAACTTGAGCATTCATCTATTATGTAATTGTAGCTACAGAGGCAGAAAGGAAGGGGAATCCTTGGTCTTCTCGTTATTTTAACCACCTGAGAATCTCCTTCTTATGGAGACTCCAGGCTGATAGTCCTGCAGATGCTGGGCAGAATGGATCTGGTGTGAAGAGGCTGCAGAGTCTATAACACAAAGGGCATATACAAGGCCAGGGGTCAATCAGCACCTCTTTCTTCCTCCTTTGTCTTTGCCAACAGGAACTGGGTGCTTGTGCAGCCGAGAAACACTTTCCGGAAGCCGCAACCTGTGCCCAGGGCCCCATGTTCTGGTGCTCCAGCTTGAGGGCTGCTGAACAATGCAAGGTGAGAGCACTTGACTTCTCCTCATCGGCCCCTCTTCCTTCACAGGCAGGGAGGCACAGCTTTGCAAATTCCATTCTCACAAGCAAGAATTCATCATTTTATCATTCTTCTCCTCATTGCAAGAAAGTTATTTAAAACTGCAATTTCCCAAGGCTATTCACAATTCAGGACTTATTATATGCATAAATGAGCATGGTTTTAATCCACAGAAAACAGCATTTTCGCCACAGAATATTGTCTGTTTTTCACATAAAGCACCCCATGTGCATTTTTCATGCTGAGCAAGTCCCAAGCAGCAATGATTCTCACCCATCTAGGATTCACACCAAAGGTTCCCAACACTTTGAGAGAACCAGACATTTCTAGTTGTGAAGAGAGACTGCTGTGTTCTCTTTTAGCATAAAAAGGGAGGAGGGGGAGGAATCTGGCAGCACCTCTAAAACTGATTTATTTTAGCAGGAGCTTCTGTGGGTTTCAATCCACTTCTTCAGATGCATTGATGGAACTATAGGAAGTAAGTGGATAAAAGAAATGGGTTGAAATCCATGCTAAACTAAACCAGTTAAAGGTGCTGCTAGATTCCACACTGACCTTTCTTTTAATACGAAGGTTTTCAGGCACTTAGAGCAATCTCATTTTATAGTAGATCTTAAGAGGTATGTGCCTTACCCTTGGCATCTGTAGCCTAATTTTCCCCCTGTTCTTCTCCTTTCAGGCAGTGCAGTACTGCCAGGCTCATGTGTGGCTGTAGCCAAAAATGAAAATGAAGATCTAGCTGCCTTCAGCGAGAGACCTGCTCCTCTTTCCCCCACTTACTTGGATTCTTCCTGCTAACTGACCAATGGAAGAGGGAAGGAGACAAAAGGGACAGGAGGTTCTCACTTTCTCAACTATTAAAATCAATCATCAAATGATGCTGCACTGAATCTTTTCCTTGTATGTGGTATATCACAGAATATGTGGAAAGAAAGGCCAGGACCAGACAGTACACTGGGTTTGTTTTGCTTCCCTCCCCAACCCCAAAAGACAAGACATTCAGCATCTCCTCACTGTGTCAGTTTCATGAATGATGCAAGTTAGGGGTATTAAAGAAACAAATCCAAGAGGAATTCTAATCAAACAAAAGGCCAACCTGGGCCTAAACATGAATGCAAAAGATGGGGAAACTCATCCGGCGTACCAAAGAGCAAGTGGGCAGGGATGCCAAGCTGAGGAAGGTCATCAAGAGAGCAAGTAGGTTTGCGTATCACATTTTCAGCCTTCTCTCATTAATACTATTTAGGCAGGGAACACTTAACTTCTGAGTGGTTAGTACAGTCAAGCAAATTAGAACTTTATATGAAAACAGTACCCAAATTCAGTTGAACTTTCTACCTCTACAAGTGACAAACTATGATGAATGCATACTTGTGGTTTGGGAGAGGGGCAGAGAGCGGTAAGACAACATTAGAAAACCAAAAATACACATCCTTTAATGCGCAGAAACATGAGAGGAGAAATATCCAACAAAACATGTGGGAGGAGACCACCAGACCCTCCTCCAATTCTCTCTTCCCCATGGAGGTTTCTTGAATAGACTTCTTTCACAAGTGGAGCTCAGCTGTGCTCCCAAAAAGTCTCCTGGTTGCTGCCTTCTTGTTGGCACTTCTCTAACTGGCACCCTGCCAAGACTAAAGGGCTACCAAGAAGTTGCCTTTTACCCACAGCATAGCAGAAGGCACAGGACCAGCAACAGAGGATGTATGCTCCAAAAAGGGTACCAGCTTCACTGAACAGCACCAGACAGATGCCCGTCTACAATCCTCACCTTGCAGCAGAGGTGGTTGGTGCCCTTGTGGCCATCTTGCCTCCCTTAACCATCAGAGGCTCCCGCTTTCACCTTTAAGCCCCTTGTTGGTTGGTCTCTTCCTTGGTATCTCGTCTTTTCCAGATCTACAGAAACAAGACAAGTCCCCCCCCCCCACTCACATTAGCAGCGAATACAGGCTGCCAAGTTTACCCCTGATGTTTATACAACCACACTAAGGCTATAGAATTACCAAAATAAATTCTTCAATTACCCACTGACAAACTCTAGCACTCACCTGAATGTAAGCCTCTGAAAGTGTGATCATTTGGGGGAGGATGTCCGTCACTTGCAAATCTTGCAGCTCGTACCACTTGCCTGTGCCCTGCCAGAGCCACAACAGAGAAGGAAAGCAACATCAGGGGAAAGTAGAACAAGGAGGACAACAGGGCGCAAGCAGTTAAGTCTAGCTAGGATATGGATCCAGGCCAAGATGTGCAACACCTGAAGACTCATGTTCAGAGAAGCAGCCAAGGGCCACCGAGGCCCCCAGAAGCATCAGGAGGTGAATTGCTTCAGAAAGGAGACCGTGTGCACTACAGGAAGATGTAACGAAGGAAAAATGCACACTTCCTGGGAGTCAAGAATGTGAAACACCATGAAGGCCCTTCCCCATCACAGCAGGCAGCAACAGCCATCTCCAAGATGATGCTGCTGCTATCCAATGGAGAACTCACATGGTGCAAGACATGAATCCTGTAGGCCCCTTCAGCTGGCTTCCCATCATGCACGATGTTTGCGATGAGGTCGTAGGTGGTGTTCTTATGCACAGCCTGCACTTCCTCAGAAAGATACTCCCGGAGATCCACATTCCTAAAATGGAAAAGAGAGCAGTTCAGAGGCTCCAGGCCCAGGGCCACCCAGAGCCTCCCTCCCTAAGATTATGGGGTCCAAATAGTCTGCTGGCCAGTGCTAAGCATCCATCCAGCCCAAAATGGTTGGCACAAAGATCCTCTTCCTGCTGAGCTGATGGAGGTAGCAGTCTGGGCTATTGTTTGTACCGCCTACAAAAGTTCCATGAGAGACACCAATTGCAGCGGGGAGGGGGGGCTGTGATGATGGCAACTCCACATTTTGTTTAGCCAAAAAGCCAGGCCAAAACGTGGGAATCCGTGCCAAAATCAATCACTACTTCGAGGACCACCATTTTGTTTGAGGTGGCTTGTGTCTCTGTGATGGCAACGAGCAATACTTACGTGATGGGGAAATTGACAATGGTGGGGTTTTTCTCTACAAAGAAATTGTTCTTGGTAAACCTCTTGATGCAGAAGATGAGGTATGGAGGCAACTTGGTGAGCTGAAAGCGCTTGAGGAAATTCTCTTTGTAGGTTTTATATTCCTGTAGGAAAAGAAAGCAGCATTTGGAGATATAATTTCATCCCTGGAAATCTGAGCCAAATAATGCAGGACTATCACCTAGCATGACAAATCTGCATCCCAAGATTGATACCGCCATTCTTTATGCAATGGCCCTTTGGTGCCAAATCTCAATCTTCACAATGAGAAACAAACTAGGCATTAGGGAATGAAGTTTTCCTTTTCTTTTTTACTAGGAGAGCAGGCAGTTGGGAGTCATCACGACACAACTTTCCGTAACAATTGTGGCTCCTAGAGACCATCCCTCTGCAAGCTGTTTGGGGAGATGAAGAAAACCAGCAGAGGACCCAGAGGAAAAAAGACTGCCTACCTTCTCTGTGATCCCATTGAACTTGGCCAGGATGTTGAAAAGCGGAACCTGGGGGATGATGAGCTGCTCCTTCTCATCCTTGTACAGAGGGGCGGTGGGGAGGTCCAGGGTGAGGTACATAAAGGTGGATTCCACCATCTTTTCTTGGTACTCATCATTTTGGAGCAGCTGCTCCTTTTCCTCAGCTGGCTGAAAGAGAGTAACAAAGCAGAACCATCAACAAAGAAGAAGGGACCCTCCGAAGGAAAACAGCTGGCCCTGCCTTGGGGTTGAGGGGGCAGGCATGCAGATGGACAGGTCTTAACAAAAGCACTCCCATGTGAAAAGATTCCAGAAGGAAAGGTTGCAGCCAAGCACATAAAACATTGAAGGCTCTGTGGATGTCTGATATCGCCACTGATAATAAACTTTTTAATAAAAACCTCGATAGAACAGGTAATTCAAATAGGTATTTGTTAGGAAGCCAAAGTTTTATACTAGGTACAGCTGACACTAATGTCCTCCCACCCTTGAAGATCCCCCCCATGCCATGTCTTTTCTAAGTAGGGAGGCAGCCCCACCATATGCCTACCAGATCGGGGTGTGGCAATTTCTTGGTGAATATCCGCATGGAGCCCTGGAAAACATCGGTCACGATGGCTGCAAACACACACAGAAGAAACAAACAAACAAATAAACAAAAAACAGTAACTTTCATTGCTCTCCCTTTCTGTATTCTCATTTTAATCACCTCTTTCCTATCTCAAAAAATAATACTTCTGTATGGCAAACAGTAATAAATGAAGAAGGAATAAAACTACAAACTACATAAGATGGCAGCTGCTCAGGCCTACATGTTTTTGACTGAGTTAAGAGGAGCCACATGAGGGACTCCGTCTTTCCTCACAAACTCACATGGGCATCAAATAGCCCACTGAGGCCCTTCAGAATGTCTCTGGGCCCTTGGCAGTGAAGACGGGGCATGGCTTCCTCTCTTGTGACACTCTGCCTTGGAAGCCCTCCTCGGGGAAGCTCACCTGCGCTGTCCATTTGTCTGTTCAGCACTTGGCAAAGACTTACAAAATATTTAAAAGAAAACCCTGGTGGTTTCTAAACACTCATCTTTCGTGACCTTATTTTATCTACTTTTACTGAGCCTGTACAACTTCCAGCATTTTGCAGTATGCTTTGGGAGGCTGTATACCCCAAAAGCTGCATATAAAATACTCCGGAACCACTACTATTTCTCACTTACTCTTTTTCTTCTTCTTTGTCCCCCCAAGGGCAGAGTGCAGGGCGTTCAAGAACCAGGAAAGGAAATCCACCCCATCACCTGCAAAGAGTGAGAAGTCATGAAAGGATGAGGCAACCTCTGAAGAACTTTGTTTACCACTACAAGAGAAGCTGCAGCTGGTAAAAGCAGCTAGTATAACATTCCCCTGTCTTCTAAGAGATCAGCACAAGCTACCAGATGACTGCTTTCACCCATCTTCTTCCTTCTCCTCCATCCTAAGCTCTTGCCCTTGCCTCACCTTGCTTGGTGATCTGGAAGTTCTTCTTGCTGCACAGAACCACAGCCTGAAGCATTTCGTGGGGAGAGACGTGAGCTTTGAAATTTCGGGGATTCCACAGCTTCCTCATGAGCTCCCCAAACCGCTGAACCAGGAGGAACATGATGTCCCCCGGCGGGCGCTTAATGTTTTTGTAGTTCTCCTCCTCCAGAAAATAATTCCGCAGGGGTGGGACATTGGAGAGTGCCTAGGCACACAGATAGCAGGGATGAATGGCAAAGCATGTGTTTCAATATATCGCCTCCCCTCCCCACTTTTCAACTGAAAAGGAAAATACACAGCATAACAGACTGAATTTAATCAAGATGAAATCAATACAGATGGGCCCCACCCACCACATCCAACTCAGTAACGGCACAATTTCTCAAGGGCTTATTAAGAGCTGCTCCAAGGCTCTGGGAAGTGATACGGTTGCCTCACTCCCTGTTGATTCCTGCCACCTGCTTAAAGCAACTGTGAGAACATGCGCAAGTTACCATTCCAGCCAGCTCAATTTTTGCTCCTCTCCATTGCAAAAACATTACAGTACCTGAAGAATTGCATTTGCGTAGTCATTGGCTTTTATGTTGTTCAGTCCCACAATGCCTGGCAGGTACGTGGTGCCATCATAGGCCCGAGACAGTTTGGCCTGCTTGTCCAAATTAGCAATGTGCTGTTTGGTGAAGGTGGGCTTCAGAACATACTGGAGGAGAGGTGTGGGTGGGAAAGAAAGACCAAAGAGAAAGTAAGCAGGAGAGGCTCTGCCTGCTGCTGACATCTCAAGCCTAACTTCCAACATCTGAGGAATCAGAACCTCAGCTCAGGACTGGTTGCATGGTCTGGAGGAGCAACCTAATCCTTTGCGAGGGACAAATATGAATAGCACCCAAACCTTTTGGACTGTCAACAAAACAGTATCAAATAATTCCAAGCATAATCTTGAGGTCTGTAAGCTTCAGTTTATAAACACATAACAGCATCACCATCACTCTATTTAATGGTTAGAAGTGCCGGTGATTCAGAAACAACATGGGACACTATATTGATTTCCATATATTAGAGGACCTCCCTCTCATTATGCAGCAGCACAAGACAAATATTTCTAGATTAAAAAGAATTTCATGTGGCAAAACAGCCCTATGAGTTTAGAAGATCTACAGATGGGGTGGGCAGACAGACACAGAACAGGGACCCAACCGCTCCATTTTCTAGCAACCTCCTCCTCCTCCTATGGTTTCAAAACCAGAAGCAATCAGGCTTTCAGGTCTGTAAGCAAAACAAATTTATCTTGTAAATATGGTTTCCACCGACACTATAGAAAATGCTTCTGAAATGCGGAAGGGGAGGAAGCAACCAGAAGCAGCCCAGGGAACCTGATTAAAAGAAGCACTAGGTCCACCTCCTCACTGCCCCTCAGAGAAACAGTGCAGGCAGCACGCCTACTGCGCTCTCAGAGCACCAACCCCAAACCCTTCAGCAGGAAAGCCACATACAGTGATATCCTCCAGGGAAGAGTCGATGATTTCATAGTTGTCTGGCAGGCAGTAAAACTTCAGGGTGTGAAGGTTGAGGAAGACATGGTGGCTGAACTGGACACTGTGAATGTAGGCATGGGATTTCAAGCCCCGACCTGTAAAATGGAAATGGGAAGAGATAACACAACAAAGTGTGACGAAGAGGACACAGGAGGCCAGCTCTGTTCGTGAGACTTCTGAGGTCAAATACATAAGTAAAACAAAGCAGGCTCACCCTGGAAATACTTCCCGCAGACCAAACAGGCGTAGACATTGATGTGAGAAAGCGAGATAGAACACAGCTTTTCGAAGTCAAAGTCCAGAACGCTCCTAGAGAGGGAAACCCTCATCACATTACTGCCATACTAGGGCCAAACCCCAGAATTCAACACGATTCAACATCATTTGAGAGCAGAAGTGAGTATTGTCTACATTACACTATACACAGATAAGGGAAGAGACCGAATAAATGGAGTGCCTTCCTGATGCTAGTAGTGACCCCATAGATGTGTGGATCCAGCACATGTGAACTATTGCCGCATCTCAGTCTAAACCTCAAAGATCGTCAGCCTTCTATGCTGCATGCTGAAATGCTCACTAAAATTCGGGTGTATTGAGTTAAACATAACATGCTGCACACCATTTAAAAGGTGAACTGAGCTACAATCCGATACAGAAATAGTGTTCATATTTAAATTACTCCGGCTAGTTTTTTGGTTCCTTACGGCTTCAACATCTACAAACTTGACATCTGAACAAAATAGGCCATCCAGTTGCACATTGCTGCTAGCCACTTGCTTTTTCAGTCTTTGCGTGAGCCCATTTTTCTATAAGGCTTCTCTTGACTGTTCCCTGCCAGACGCTGCCTTTTGTCCTGATACTGACTTGTTTATTGTGTCCAGGTACGGACAATGCCTGCTGCGTCGGTCCTCCGGGTCAAAGCGGCCGTACTTGACTGAAAGAGAGGGAGAGAGCAAAAGGAAGTTAGGATCAGCCGTGTCGGCTGGGACCTTAGTAGGCCAAGGGAGGAGGAGGAGGATGCCTCTCCCTCAGGATCAAGGCAGTGTACAAGACGATAAAAACAGTGTAAAATACATCCCACACTGTTCCATCCCCATTAACCTCCCTCCCAAGACAACTCTCAAGACATCTCTCCAGGCAGTTTCTTAACCACGGATTTTATATTTAATGATCGTCCTGCATATTGCCATAGAAATCTTGCAGCTTAATCTATGTGTCTTTCATGTACTTATTGTGTGTTAACTGTGCTGTTTAACTACTGTACCTGGACACAGGAGGAGAGGCGGGTAAGGAATACAACAAGGAGGATGATGATAGTGATCATGATAATCTCGTAGCCCCTTTGGGCCTAACTCTGCCAAAACAGTTGTGGCGGAGCTTCCCAAGAGGGGCCTGAGCCCAGGGCTTGGGCTCAGCCCCCCTCACAAGGGCCACCAGGCCCCTCTGCAGACCCCAAGAAGGACCCATCATCCTTTTCTGTCTGTGTCTACTCTTGACCCGCCTTCCTGCTCAGCTGGGGCCCAAGGCGGCTTACAAGAGCTAGTCCTATATTAAAGCCGCGCTTACAAACAATTAAAGGGATCCACTTAAAACAGGGGACTGTTCTACAGCCTACAAAACCTAAGCTACAATCTCAGCGTTTCGGGGCTGGCGGCCTCCCTCCCTCCGGGCCTGCCTTCTTCCTGGGACGCACCGGGGGGCTCCTCCTCCTCCTCCTCCGGCTGCAGCTGCCCTTCTTCCTCCTCCGGGTCTGGGGGCTCCTGCTTGATCCGGGGCTTCTCGTCCTCCTCGGGCTCCCGCTTCACTCTCACCGCCGCTCCCCAGGAAGGCCCTCCGCCGGACTGCTTCGGAGCGCGGCCCGAGGCGGAGGCGGAGAGCGAGCTCCGCCCGGAGGACGAGCGGGAATCCCGCTCCCGCTTCACCCGCACCGCCATCATCGCCACAGACACCGACTGACGTTCGGCGCACGCTGATGGCGTCATAGCCGAAGCGCGAGGGATCCGTGACGTCACTTCCATGCGCCGGACCAACAGTAGCCTAACCCAGCGGCCTAAGTCAGGCGCATGCGCACTTCCCGAGAGGACGAGTTTTTTTCTTGCGCATGCGCATTGCCCTAGGCTGGGCCTGCGCCTTCTTGCCCATTAGAGTAGCCCCATTGAACCAATTAGATTGTTACCTACGTGAAACTAACTTACTGTGACTGGAATAAACAGGACTGCCATCCCAGAATCCCCCGGTGGGCCTCTCTGCTTAGAATCAACCAACAAGACTCAAGTCTTTGCTGTCCTTTTTTGTGACTGCCACTCCCACAGCGCTGGGGGATTCTGGGAGTTGTAGTTCCCCCAAACCTTAGCTCCTGTTGCATATAGACATAGTAATGAGGCTGCTTCCCGTTTCTTCTGTGTCTGTGGAAGAGGGACAGCAAAGAAAGTGGGTGGAAGGGAGCCATTCTAAGTAGGAGGAAAGGCTCCTCCTAGGCTGCCTCCACACCGCGGAAGTAACCCGCTTCAGGTGCCCTGCTGGCTCCATGCCATGGACTTCTGGGGACTGTAGTCTAATCTAGGGAAGGCAATGGTGAGGCATGATGAGCATGGGGTTCTGGGCCAGTTGCATGGTGAGGCCCAAGGGAGGAGGAGGAGGAGGACTGCGGCTCCCAGAGTCCCCCCGCCGGCTTAGCCTGGGACTAGCCGCAGCCCTGCTCCTCCTCCTCCTCCTCCTCGCAGTCCCCTCCTCTTCCTTCTCTGCTGGGGCTGGACTTCCATGGCCTCTGGAGCAGCCGAGAGAAGCCGGGGGAGGCCTGGGGGGCGGCTGGACATGAGCCACGGCTTCGTCCGCCACATACGGCGCAACCAGATCGCCAGGTGAGAAGGCAAGGCAGGGAGGGAGGGAGGCAGGCGTCCAGGGAAAGGGACCCCCCCCAGCCCCGGCCCAGGGATGGAAGGAAGGAAGAAGCCACGGCAGCCTTTAGTTAGTTCCTGGCATCAATGTATTTCATGCACACGCTCCTCCCAAAACCTGGCCCCAAACAGCTCCAGCCTTTCCCCAGCCTTTCCTGACGTACCCCGGGTTACGAAAATAATTCGTTCCGCCGCCGCGTTCGTAACCCGAAATCCTTCGTAAGCCGAAAAAGCCATAGGGGAAAAGCCGCGATTTCGTGCGAAATAGCGCCGAAAAGCACCAAAAAAATTTTCGTAACCCGGAAAAACCTTCGTAACCCGGAACAGTTTTTTCCTATTGATTTTTTTCGTATCCCGGGAATTTCGTAAGGCGGTGCTTTCGTATCCCGGGGTACCACTTATATATATAGTACATACATGATGAATTCTGCAGGTTGATGCTGTGCGAGGTTGTCAGCTGTACAGAGGGGACAGTCTGCCTTCGTCAGGAAAGGCTGGGGCTGTTTGGGGCCAGGTTTTGGGAGGAGCTGTTTTGGAAGAGATGGCTCTGCAATGGTGGACCTCCTTTGAGGAATACGGCCAAGGGATGCAGGGCTGGGAGCAACCTGGAGGCACACGACACACAACGACAAGGGACTCTGGGTGCTGCTCTAGCAAGGGGAAAGCTTCTCCGTAAATGGGTAAAGTTGAAATGTTTACAGCCAAACAGGTATTTTTGTCCCACGGTGTCTGTGTGTGTGTGTATCCTTGTGTATCCTTGTGTGTCCATGTGTGTGTTAAAGTCTGGAACAAAAAAATACCTGTTTGAATGTGACCATTCTGACCGGTCTGTTCCAGGTTAGACCAGGACCAGTCTCCCGTGCCCCTTGTTGTTGTGTGTTGTGTGCCTTCAAGTCGCTTCTGACTCAGGGAGACCCTTCCCTGGGGTTTCCTTGGCAAGATTTTTTAAAGGACATTGGTAGGTAGGCTTACTCATGGGCTAGTGATGCCTTTGCTTCTAATGCAGTTGCTTACCCTGGTTTAAGGGTGTTTTATTTTTAGGTTAAGGTGTGTGTGTGTGTGGGGGGATTGTGGTGCCTGGATGTCAGCCTTCCTGCCACAATCCTAACGGAAACACCCTTCCGCATTGCAAATAGCAAAAGTGGGGGACCCCTCCGATAGATCCTCCTCAAAGTGTCCATGGAAAACCTTGCTTGATCCTGGCCTTTCTCCCTCCAGGGACGATTACGACAGGGAAATGAAGCAGGCCAAGGAAAAGGTGAAGAAGAGGCACACACCGGCCCCGGCTCGGCCCAGGAAGCCAGACCTGCAGGTCTATCATCCCTGCCGGAGGGGTGAGTTGCAGTTCAGCTGATGGAAGGGGATGCCAGAGGGACTCGATCTTTAGGCTACGTGTGCCAAAGGAAAGAGGGATCTTTTAAAAACCACACAGCAGGATGGGAGTGGACATGGAGGGAAGGCAGGAACCATCTTGCTGTGTGGATCCCACCCTGAGGGAAGAACCACTGCCTCTCCTGCCATTTCCTTTTTGCTTTCCAGGTAAAGCTGAAGCCTCACCTGGCTTGGAGTATGAGGGATCTAGCGAGAGCAGCTCCAGTACAGATCCGGATGTCAACGGTCCGGCCCTTTTCTGCCTGGAGTACGAAGCTGACAGCGGCGAGATCACCTCCGTTGTCGTACACCAGGTACGCAATCTGAATGTTGGAAACGTGGGCTGTAGGCAGAACGTCCTTAGAGCAGGTCCATGGATGCGGCCCAGGAAGCTTCCCTGGTGTCGCAAGCAGAGCCTTGGCTCACTGAGGCAAGTGCTCCCCATCTGTCCCTGCATCTCACCCTACGAGTCGAGTCGGGAAATTGGGAAATAACACCTCCCTGTCAACAACTCCATGCTGTGCGTAATTGTATGCACCTCTGGCGTGCTGTTGCTCACCTTAGTTGCCTTCCCTGCTTCATTGGCTATATCAGGACCCATAGAGATGGCTACTAGAGCCCCACCAGTGAACCCAGAAGCAGGAGTCTGAGTAAGGAGCAATAGCTGGGGTGAAGCGTTCTCCAGTTTTGTTTTCACACATTCCTCTGCAAGTTGGTTGTATTACCTTTGCATGGCAAATTAGTTGTTCATTATGTACATATGCGTGTATTCATTTTCTCTCTGACCTTTCTCACAGTACGGACACCAAGGTAGCTCACAACGTAAACTCAAACAAAATAAAATTAAAGAATCAATCGTTATAATTTAAAAGGTTGAAAAATTAAATAAGCATCTTCATTAAAAACACTAAAACAGTTTTCAAAGCATTTTAAAAAATGCTTTTTTAATGCAAATTAGAATAAAGAAGGTGAAAGTACAGCATCCGTCATTAAAAGGAAGGCATTGACCAGAATAATACGAATAAAATGCTCTTTACCTCCTTCTCTGCTGGCAATGGAGGAGCCAAGGGAGGGCCCCAGGCCTTGCCTCCTGTCTGGAAGGGAGTTCCACAGTTTGGGAGCAGCCACCAAGGAGGCCCTGCCTTGTATTTTGTAGATGCCCTTCTTTCACAGCCCCTTTACTTCCTCCTGCAGGACCATGACCCGGAGGAAGTGGTCGAGAAGGTCAGTGCCCAGAACCAGCTGGAGCCAGCTCTGCGGGAGGCCCTCAGGCGGCGGGTGCAGGAGGAGTTGGAGAAGCGGCGGGTGACACGCTGAATGCCTCGCAGGGCTGGCCTGGGCTCTTTCACCGAACTGGGAGACGCTTTCTGGGGAACTTGTCCCTTGGTGGTTTGGCCTGGAAGCCTTGGGAAGGTCCAGGTATTAGCTGAACCTTGCTCTTGGTGTGGGGCAGGATGCCTCTCTCTGGCTCCCGCCTGCCTGTCCTCCTTCCCTGAAGTGGCTGCAGAACCAGTGATTGTGTCTGAAAGGAGGATTAGAAGGGAGCGTGGGGACAGGAGCAAAGTCTCCTTGGGAAGGGTTGAGGGTCTCCTTGAGAAGGACATAGTCCTGGGGAAGGAAAGCTCTCTTGCTAGCAGGTGGACTAGTGTCCCTTAGCTTGTCTTGGCTGTGGTGCTGTAGGGCCACCCCAAGTGGATGGTCTTATTTGGAGCACTGACCAAAATAACGGGGTGGCCCTGGATGGTGGGGTTGAGGACAGGGAAGAGTCTGTTGGTGGTCATCTGCTGGACCCTGCAGGGCAAACCAAGGTTGTCCAAGGTTGATGAGCTTTGAAAGGCACACACCTTTCCACACCATCTCATCTTTCTACACCAGATCATCCAGTTTGATCTCTCTCTCTCTCTCTCTCACACACACACACACACACACACACACTAATAAAGCTGCACAGATTGGCTTGGATCTCATGTGAAAGAACTGGGCTTTGGTGAGGGTCTTTTGGAAGCTAGGGAAGCTCTTGCATTGCATGCCCCTCACTCACCTTTTAAAAGCATGGCACATGATTGTAAATACATGGAACGTGCTGTTTGCTCTGATGAGTTCTTCACTGAAGCCAAAAACAGCTTCCTTGAATTTGCTGTCTGCATTTTCTCCTCTCTGTGACTCTTCCTGTGGAAAATACACGTTTTTTTCTCGCTGCCTGTTCTTCTTGGTGCAATCCTTGTACACTGTAATTATAATGGCATTCATTAAAAGCATTCAGACTGCAAAAGGGGTCACTTTGAAAACTGACTTGCGATTAGCTGGGCACAAGGAACTGCTTTATGTTAGCATAGGCTTTTCTTTGGTCTGGCTAGTAAAGTAGGTCTTTAGGACTTTGTAAGACGAGGGGTCATCTGTCTTCTACTACCCCAAATCTTCTAGACTGGGGATGCCAAGGGCTGGTGGTGTTGATTCAGTATCTATGGCCTGCCTTTTAATGTCGCCCTGCATTGCCATAAGCAGAGAAACCATGTGATGTAGTGGCACTGGGCTACATCTCTGGAGACCAGGGTTCGAATCCCTTTGACCCGCCATGGAAACGCACTTGGCATCCTTGGACAAATCATCCTCTCTCAGCTTGAGAGGAAAGCAAAGGCCAACCCTGAGTGAACAAATTTCAGTAGATCTTTAATTTATTGTAATTGTTTGCTTCTAATGTGCTAAGCATTTTAACCCTTTTTAAAACCTAAACTGGGGAAACAAGCCTGGGTTTAAGTCTTCAGTGCCCAAATGCTTCCGGTAGTAATTTAAACAAATGTCAATGTATTTTGAATTTTAAAAATATACTCAGTTGGAACATTGAAATTTTGAACATTCGACAGAGATTTTGCCCCAAGCGCCAGGAGGGCGATGGACGGTGGAAGAGGAAAAGGAAGGGCTGCCTTGATGCTCAAGCCATGAAATCCGCAGGGACACATTTATAAGGTGGAGCAATGGAAGATCTGGGTCACAATCAGTGGTTCCCAAACTTTGGTCCTCTGGGTCTTTTGGACTTCAGCTCCCAGAAGCTCCACCTAACTTGGCCAACATTCAGGAATGATGGGAGATGAAGTCCAAAACATTTGGAAGACCAAAGTTTGGGAACCACTGGGTTACGTGAACCAGCTCTGTAGCTATAAAATGAAGTTATAAGCGGATGTACCTATAATTTTTCAAAAGGGAGTGTGTTTAATCTGTCATTGTGGGAGAATGCTCCCGAATTCCCGTCCTGTGTTGAGCTCTGACCTTCCGGAGAGGGACCGGGTGGCTCCATTTTGGAAAGGTCTCCAGAAGTGCATGCAAACCCTCTCCTTGGGGATTGTTGTAATAACAGGTTTTTGTTACGCCAATAATGAAAACACATGAACTGCCACACCAGATCCGTCCGGACGCAACTGGCTCCTAATCCCGTTTCCTGTTGCTGGCGAGACGCCCGTGGGAACGCTCCTCACGTCTCAGTGCTCTTGGAGCATTTATTCCCTCTCTGACTTCCTCTGTGTCATGGCTGCCTTCGAGGCATTCTCCACAACGAAGCCATTGTTCGCCTAAGGATTTCATCACACGCCATTCTCCTCTAGGCTGAAGGCTCTTGAGTGCTGGAAAAACACTTGACCTTTGCGTATTTCCCAGCCACAGCTCTTGCAGACACCTTTTGAGTGACTTCATGTACTTTGCTGTGTTAAAAGTGAGAAGAGTAAAATGGGGCGGTGATATGTGGGTTGACAACAGATCATGTGAAAGGCGTCTGGGAGGTTTAGTGGACCGCAAGCTGAACATGAGCCAAGAGTGTGATGCAGCAGCCAAAGCAGCCAATACGATCCTAGGCTGCATCAATGGGACTGTAATGATAATAACCGTAAGTGTTACAGTATTTTGGATCGTGGTCCATTTGCTCTTAATGCCACCAACTCCTTCCCTCCTCCTCTGCTTTCTAAACCTGGTGCATTAAAGCAGCCGCCCTTTTCCAAACAAATCGGTTACTGTCAAGAAAAAACAAATGATTAAACGATTAAAGAAAGACAGACAAGGCTGGGCTCCTTCCCTTCCAAGGGAAAAGGAAGAGAGCCAAGAAGCGAGCCCGGAAACTCCCGGATCCGAGGGGGTGCTCTCTCTCCCCCTTTTCGTATCTCTGTGCGAGCCGAGGAGGGTCAGGCCGGGCCAAGGGGGCGGGGCGAGGAAAGGCTACAGACTACATTGCCCAGCGGCCCTTGCGCGCCTGAGCCTGGGCGCCCCCTCCCCACTCTCCGGAGTCCGGACGGAGGAAGGCCCGGACTGGCCAGCGGCGGAGGAAGAGGAGGGAGGCCCGGAGCGGAGCAGAGCAGAGCGGAGGGCGAGGGAGGGAAGGCCGGCCGAGGCCTGGCCGGACCCTTCTCGGGAGCCCCGCCAGGAGGACCAGGACCAGGAGGTAAGGCAACGGAGGGCTGGCTGCCTGACCGACCCGCCAGGCCTCTTGCAAAGCCTTCCCCGGACACGATGCTCGGCCCCCGCAGCCTCCCCTCCGGCAGGAGGCCTGGGCCGGCCCCGGCGGCTGCGTGGCCCGAGCCCCCTCCACGCACACACAGACCGGCCTCTGCCAGGCTGCCCCTAAAAGGCTGACCCCCTGGAAGGCCGACCTGCCCAGCTGGCCCCCTTGGCTTGGCCTGGCTGCCTCTCTCCCCTCCCGGCCGGGGAAGCAGCTGGCCCACTGGGAAGGACTGGGAAGGACTGGTGGCCCACTGGGAAGGACTGGTGGCCCACTGGGGAGGACTGGGAAGGACTGGTGGCCCACTGGGGAGGACTGGGAAGGACTGGTGGCCCACTGGG
>NC_056527.1:120377417-120405447 GCF_019175285.1 Sceloporus undulatus
AAAGCCCTAAGGCGCGTCTGTCCAGGGGCTTCCTTGGCCGTTTTCCATGGCCTTCTCCAGAGGCTGAGAGGAGGCGGCCCAGTGAGTCTGGATGGCTGAGTGAGGATTCGAACCCTGGTCTCCAGAGCCCTAGTCCAGCCCAAACCTAGACTAGACTAGTTGGCCAAGCAAGTGCCTTTGGTCCTCCTGGAAATTGAACCAGGGCTTGAAATGGGAAGCCGTCTTCTGGCAGTTGTCCATTCACACTGGACAGAAATGTCTTTGCTTCAGGCCGTCCCAAGCCCATTTGAATGAGCAAAGGCAGCAGAAGGTGGCTCTTCCTGGCAGTCCATGGCCGTTATCAGAGGAGCCTTGGAGCCCGACTGGACTGGCCCCAGTTTAGCTCCAGAGATGAGGCCTTGCAGACTTTGCACAAGTGTAAAAAGCATCACCAAGGGAAGGGACCAGCGTTTTCTTAAGAGGGGTCCTGGGGCAGACGTGAGGAGCCCTTGTTGCGGAAGGTCCAAGGAGGCGTTTGCCTCCCAGATGGTGCCCCAGGAGGCTGGGGTTTGCTCTGGCTAATCTCTTTGCATTCCAGCTGGACTGGTTTCAGGTGCCAAAAACAAGTTTGCTGGAGATGCTGCTGGTGGCATTTCGTTCTCCTTGGTCTTGGTCTGCAGCCAGCCTCCCTGGGCCTCATCCGCTAAGTGTGGCTTCAGGGAGACGCGGAGGAGGAGGACTGTTTTTGAGGCCAGGGGCTTGCTTGATTTATCCGACTGCCTCCAGCCTGTTTGTCAGTTGGCAATCACTTGCCCTTTCATATCCTTGGAGTGGAAGGTCCTGCGGGGACCCCAGAGGGGTCAGGATGAGGGGCATCTTTGACCATAATGTGCAGGGAGAGAGGCGAGGAGACACTGTCAGCAAAGGGCAGACATTTTGGGAAGGGTGTGCCAGGGGACCGTGTCCTCCTATGACCCAGGAGAGCTTCTGCTCTCATCAGGCGGCCAAAAAGCCTTGGCTGGGAAAAGCAGGAGGCCGGTCGGTGAGCGATCAGTTGATCTCCTTTCAGCCGGAGTCTCAGGACCTGGCAAAAGGGCTGCAGCAGAAGGCATGAGAGATGCCCGTGCCTCGGATGTGGGTGCACTGGGCTTTTGGGAGGGCAGGCTGACCTCACACACTCCCTGGCGTCCAAGTGTGGAGGAGCAGGACTCGGAGCCTCTTGGCCTTGCCAAAAATCTTAGCATCCCTGCCTCCAGTTCCCGGGAAAACAAGCCGTGGGCGAGAATGTTTTGCTTTCTCCTGCTTGGTGAAACTTTCCGTGTTCCTTGAATCCCTGGAATCAAGGGTAAATGAAGGAGAGAATAGGGAGGGTGGTTGACGGGAGGCCGGGGCACAGGAGAGTATTAAGGTGCAGCTGATTTGTGCCTTGCTTTGGGCAGTAGGGCCTGCCTGAGCCAGAAAGAAGCCAGGGCAAGGCAGCCTCAGTCCATTTAGTATCCAAAACTGACCCTCCCTGCGCTTGCCAACCTGGGCTCCGCCAAGGCCTGACCAACTGACCCCTGTCTCTGCCTCTTTTCTTCCAGGAGCTGCCTGTGGATGGTTCCCGGGGGAGGCCTTGGCTCATAGCTAGCACCCCCTCCTTCCCTCCCTCCCTTCTTCCTTCCCTCCCTTCTTCCTTCCTTCCTTCCCTCCCTCCTTCCCTTCCACCCCTCTTCTCCCCTCCCTCCTTCTCTCTCTCTCTGCCCCTCTCCCCCACACAGATGTTGTGGACCTCCACTCACTAATGACAGCGTGGATCATCCTCCCCATTAGCCTCTCTGCTTTCTCAATCACTGGGATATGGATTGTGTAAGAGCTGCCTTCCTTTTCCCTTTGGGTCTGGGGTGGGCACCAGGGCTTAGCCTTGAAATCAAAACCAAGGCAGGGGCTCTTCTCGAGGTCTGAGGCATTGCTGTAAAACAGTACCAGGACCTACTGACTGGGCAAGGGCACTACTCAGCAAATCTGAGCCCTGACTGTTAATTCACATCCTTGACATATATCACCAAAGGCTCTTGGGGATTTGAGGTTTTGTGCCAGGACAGTGTGACTGACACTTGGAAGGCACACACAATTGTCCTTCATACTGGACCAGGCTTATGTTTGGTCAGAGCCCAACTGGAGCCCTCTATCCAGTTCTGGGCAATAGAGTTTTAAGAAGGATAACAACAACCTGGAGCATGTCTTCCCAAGGAGAGTGACCAAGATGGTCAAAGGTCAGGAAGCCGAGCCCTTGTGAGAAACAATTGAGAGAGCCAAACCTGTTTAGCCTGGGGAAGAGTGAGAGGGGATACAACACACCCATCTGCAAATATCTGAAGGGCTGCAGTCATGAGAAAGAGAGAAGAAGTTTGTTTTCTTCAGTGGCTGGGGATGGGATTGGCTTGGGGCATTTGGATTACTGTATTGCATTGTATGTGGAGCTGCCTTTGAAGTGTGTTAATGAACACTCTGGCAATTGTTGTGCAATGGGATTTGGCCCAAGAGACATTCCTGGTGGAGACTGCCCCATGTCTGACTGTTAAAAGCAGATTGAAGCCGCTTGTTTGCTTTGGTTTGTGAAGAACAAATAGGGTGCACTTAATCTTTGGGAATCTGGCAGCAAGGAGAATAAGGTAGTACCTTTGGAATCATGCTGATTCCAAAGGTCTTGTGTGTTTTGTCTTGATGGGCCAGTCCTGTTTTTCCCCATTTTTAATGTGCTCTGTTTGTTGTCTCTCCCTGTGCCTGACAGGTATGCCATGGCGGTGATGAACCACCACGTCTGCCCCGTTGAGAACTGGTGAGTCCTTCTGCAAAGGTGCAGGATAAGTCCTGCTGGGCTGGCTTTGGGTCTTGCGTTTTTCCTCTCCCAGAAGCACCTGGTTGTTCCTTGGCACATCTATCCAAACTGTTGCAGGTCCTACAATGAGTCCTGTTCTGCTGAATCTGCCAAGCATGGCTACCCCAAAAGCTGCTGCACCCTGGAAGACGTCCCTTTGATCAGGTGAGCTGGGAAAGATGATCTGGAGTAACTTCACCTGAGCATTTGCAAAGACAATTTAGGCATCCAAAGCAAATAGGAAGTAGGCCAAGTGACCAAGAGAAACCAAAAACTGCAAATAGAAGAGTTCTTGGTGTGAAAAATTTTCTGTGTCTCAATCTAAGCAATGCTTGAATTTTGGGGACTGAAGGGATCTTTCCTTTGGTGGGAACAGAATTCTTATAGGGGCAGTTCCATCATTTTGCTTTTCCTGCCCCTAGCTACACATGTGCATAAAGACACCAGTGCAAGTGACTTATTTGGCAGGGCTGCCTGCTTGCCGGCCACTTTCAGCCTTGCTCCCTCTCTTTCCCCTTTCTCTTACAGCAAGTGTGGAACTTATCCTCCTGAAAGCTGCCTCTTCAGCCTTATTGGGAACATTGGAGCTTTCATGGGTAAGTCTTGCTTCACCGTCTCCCCAAATGTATTACCTGCTTGCCAGGCTGAGGAACTGGATGCCCCCTCCTATGCCTTCCAGTCCTGTGCCTGCCCTAACTGGTTGTCTGGTTGTCTTTCCTGAGGCGTAACCTTTCTCAGTCCCAAGAGAGCAAGATTTTTTCCAGTGTGGTTATTTCTCTGGCCTTCAAGAAGAGGACAGGAAACCCTGCAGGGAAGGGACATCCTCCTGCCAATGGATATTCCAAGTTGACCGGCCAAGTTGAAGGGAGGGGGAAGACTCTGGGGAAATCTGGGTGGCTGCTCCGGAAGGGGCCTCCTGACAGCTAACAAAAATGCCTTCCTGGAATCATCCCTGGCAGCTAGAAGCCTCTATTTTGAAGGCCAGGGTTCAGGACTCCGTTAAAGTTCAGAGTACAACCCAGAAGATCCCTCATTCCTGTGACCTAGAAGCCATCAGCCACCAGTGGCAGAGGCCTGAGCCATGGTTTGGGACAGAATCCCAGTGTTCCCATGTATTTTGCCTCACCCCCACCCCACTATGCTTTAACCCCTTCCAAGAGTATCTCTTGTTCCCATCCACAGTGGTGATGATCTGTTTCCTGCGCTACGGACAGCTGATCGAGCAGAGCCACAGTTCCTGGGTGAACACAACGGCACTGATCACCGGCTGTACCAACGCTGCTGGCCTGGTTATGGTGGGCAATTTCCAGGTTGGCTGAGACGTTGACATGGGTGGAGGTCAAAGCTGCCTCTAGTGGCGGCTGGGAAGACTGGGATGCCATTTGAGGAATGCCGCAGTCACATTCCTTGACCCTCCTGTTCCTTGTGTGAATTGGGGTTGGTACTGATCTGAGGGCAAGGAAGTGGAAGCAGACACCAGTCTCAGGTGTATTGTGGGCCAGCTGTCTTGGAGGTGGCAGTGGGATGGATGTGGCATTGCTGGAAAGCTAGCCTTCCAGAAAAACAGTGTAGATTTAGGATTCTATTGAGGATGGCACCAGAAGGGACCAGAGATTTAAGGGCAGGACAAAAGTCCTCCAGCTCCCAGGGTAGGAAGGCAGTACCCCATACTAATGCAGGGTCTCAGTGAGTGTGTGAAGAACAGACCCATATTGTACCCGTGGATACATGTGAGGCTGGGACAGAGATGAGGTCATTTGCCTTGGTCAGCCCAAGACATTTTGGTCCCTGAGGCACACCAACTGCTGGGATGGAAAGGTTTCTTTGACTCTATTTTTTGGCTTAGAAATGGAACAAGGAAGAGGAGCCTTCTTTGGCTGGGAAGAAGAGGGCTGGGCTCCCATCGACAGAAGACATCGATTCCTCCATACATGTCTTTCTGCCTCCAGGTGGACTATGCCAAATCTCTTCACTACATTGGCGCCGGGGTTGCCTTCCCGGCCGGCCTGCTTTTTGTCTGCCTCCAGTGCGTCCTCTCCTACCACATTGCCGCCTCTGCCCTGGACTTCTGGATGGCACACCTACGTGTCTTCCTCACCACCGTGGCCTTAATTTCCCTCGTCCTCAGTATCCTTTCTCTGGTTGCCTCCTTGTTGTGGAAGCGGGTGGGGAGGCAGATGGAGGAGGACCCCATGGTCCAAGACCCCACCTGGGAGTATTTTCACTCGTTTTTGTTGTTTGTGCTAGAGCATGTTGGAGTGCAACTCCCAACACCCCCCTACCAGCAACAGCAGCTGGAGGCTTGATGTCACTGAGGCAGTGAACCTACTCCAGGGTTTGGACCAAACTTGAATGCCACAGTGCTGAACCTGCTTTGGTGATAAGATTCAGCACCTGGAAATCCAGCTTAAAGCCTGGGACAAATTTGCTGCCCTACTGACATGGGGGCCGCCACTGCTGTCTAGCCAGCATAGCCCCCAGTCAAGCAGGCCACAACTCTCCCATCCCTGCTTTACTCCCTCCCAGGACCTGGAGGCTTTCTTGGCCATATCTGCCAGCACCTGGGCTATGTGAGCTTGGGACAGGGACCCTGGTCCGCCCCCTGGTCCACTTCCCCAAAAGGGGCTCAGAGTCTGCCTTTCCTTGACCCCTGGCCCTCTCAGGTGGCATCTTCTTCATTCACGAGAGCTTCCTCCTCCAGCACCTGGCAGCCATCTGCGAGTGGGTCTTCGTCATAGACATCCTGGTCTTCTATGGCACGTTCACCTATGAGTTTGGGGCCGTCTCCACGGACACCATGGTGGCCGCCCTGCAGCACTCCAACGGCCGGGGCTGCAAGTCCCCCGGCAGCAGCAGCACCTCCACCCACCTCAACTGCAACCCTGAGAGCATCGCCATGATTTGAGGGGCGCGCCGGCCAACTGTCCCCCTCGCCTCCCTTTGCAGCTTCCAGCAGGCTGCCTTTTTTGTGTTCCCCCAATGGGGGAAGAGGAGCACCTTTCTCCCCTCCAGTAATTTTAATCATGTACCAAATGGGGTGTTCTGCTGCCAACGCTTAATTCTTATCTTCCTGCCAACAAATTCCCACTTAAGTGGGAGACAGCGGCCATAATCAGGTTTGGGCTCCTCACATGTAAGCTCCCCTTCTGAAGTGGTTGGATGTTTCTATCCAGTGCACAATGTCATATTTGGCTCCAAATCATGGAAACGGAGCAGTGTATGTGTGTGTGGTGCCATTGTGCACTTGGCTGCACATGTGTTGCACAGTTTTGCCATCCAAGGTATAGGTTGTGGAGCACAAAGCTGCACATTCACCCCAATGTAGGATTTCTGTTGTTGCCTCTGATTCCCCCAAAGCCAGGCGGGAAGCTATTCCAGGATGGAGCAGAAACGCTCCACCTGTGTCATGGCAGCTGCCCAGCCTGTCTGTGCAATAGACCAGGCCCTCCAGCCACCTTTCCATGGGCCAGTGTGCCAGTGACAAAGGGAGACTCTGTCAGTTCCCACAGTACCCATCGCAGCTGCCCTTGGAACAGGATTGCCTCTCACTGCCAGCAACGCTTTCCTCTCAGCCAACCTTCAGGAGTGGCAGCAGCAAATAGGGACAAAGGAACAGCAGGTGGGTTAAGTTTTAAAATTGTAAAACAATTTGGTCCCATGTTTAACAGGATGCTTCAGAATGGAGAGATGCCTCAAAATGGAACCCCCCCCCCTGGACAATTATTTCCCTCCTGCCCATCTCTGCCCCACACAGGCACACACCGCCACCTTAATATGCCCCCCTCCCTGCCCCCACAGGGAACCAGGTTGGGTGCCAGGGAGGAGAGCGCCTCTTGCCCTTGGCCCGCAAATATCCAAGCTGGTTTGTTTGGGTGAGATGTTTTGGTATTTTTTAGAACTTTTTTTATATATCTCTCTCTATATAAAATGTGTATAAAAAGAGTTGTATCGGAGCAAGTGTGCCTCCGTGTCTTTCTTTGAGGGTGAAGCAATGGCAGCCAGGATGCGGCCCTCCATATACCTCCCAGCATTCCTAACCACTGGCTGTTGTCGGCTAGGAGGGCTGAGGGGAACTGCAGTCCAGCAACACCCAGAGGGCTGCACTTTGGCCACCTGCAAGAGATGCAGTTTCTGTTCTCAACTGATTTTCACATTGGGGGGATTTGGCAGTTTGAAGAGGGTTTCCTTGCCCTGGGCCAAGAAATTGGAGGGTGCTGTGGACCATGTGCAGGTTTCCCCACCCCTGTCCTGGATGGTGGTGAACCAGCTGGCTGCATCCAAACTGAGGACTGCTCCAGCAACAAACAGGCCTAATGTCACACTGAGCCAGGATCCCAGGTTAATAAACTGGAGAATATTTATTTCATCACCAGCTCTTGGTGGAGCAGGGCAAAGGAGGGACGCCATGCCTCTTGGTCCTCCCTGGGGCATCCTGGCCCCAGGCAATCATGGAAAGGCTGCAGCGGAGGGTGCCCCTGGGCCAGAGGAAGGCAGCAGGCAGGGATCCAGCAGCTGAGAGAAAGGGAAAGGAGGGCGGAGAGGGAGCCGCCTCGTCACGTGTACATGGCACCATGGAGGTACTCCAGCCGGTGGGCCTGCTGTTGCTTCCGCAACTGGAAAGTCCAAGGAAAGGGAATTAGTTGACAGTGATTTCTCTGGCCTTCTGTATGGCAGAAGCAGTCCCTGACTTAAGTGCCAGAGTATGCTGCCCAAAAGGGAGGGTGCTTCCTGACCACAAAGTTATCTACTCCTGGCACTGGCATTCACTCACCTTGTCCTTCTTGTACTCTTCGTATTCCTCGTCGTCTGTGGGCAGCTCATGGCGGCAGAGCGGGCAAGAATTTGTCTGGGTGAAGAGGGAAACGAGAGTCCAGCCTCTGTGTGAGGAGCAAAGTCCACTTTCCCTCCCGGCCCCAAGGGTCCCCTCCTGGCCCCCCATCTCCTCACCTTCCCAAGCCAGGGCAGGAGGCAGCCTGAGTGGAAGAGGTGCTGGCAGGGCATCTTCCGGACCGTCTCCTCCTCCTCAAACTCCAGCAGGCAGACTGGGCACTTTGGGCTTTTGTCTGGGAAGCAAAGGAAGGATCATAGAATTACAGAGTTGGAAGAGACTGCAAGAAGGGCCCTGATCCAGTCCAAACCCATTCTGCCATGCAGGAACTCTCAATCAAAGCATCCCAGATGACAGATGGCCATCCTGCCTCTGCTGAGAGGCCTCCAAAGATGGAGAACTGCATCCCACTCTCTAGGACCAACACAAACACACACATCCCAATGCAAAGGCACAGCACCTGCTTGCGAAGGGGTGACCCGCACCGAAGGGAGGGCGTCCACGGCCTTTTTGGCGGCAGGAGGGGGCAGCCGGTGCTCCCAGTCTCCGCTCTCCAGGGAGCCCAGGTCGATCTCCAGGCCGTTGAAGAGGGACCTGCAATGAAAACGGCCCTTCTCTGCTGTTTGTTTTTCCCCTGGGATTGGAAAAGGCCCTCCTTTTTCACTGCAATGCCCAGAAGTCACAGTTTTGGGGCAGAGAGGCAGGAACTGCCATGAGAAACCCATGTTGTGGTTGTAGTTTGTGTATAGTTCTTGTATAGTAGCTTTTAGTCGTATGTGTCTGTGTATATATGGATATTTATGTATGACTAAAAGCTACCATATGTATGTATGTATGTATATATATACACACACACAGATATACACACACAACATATATTTACGCACAACTAATACAAACGGAGTTTGTGTGTGGTAGCTTTTATTTATTTATTTATTTATTTATGGCATTTATACCCTGCCCTTCAGCCCTAATGGCTGTCATATAGATATATATATATATGGAGAGAGAGAGAGAGTGACTAAAACACAACTCATGCACAACGTATACAAACAGTTTATGTGTGTGTGCATATATATAGTAGCTTTTAATCAAAGGTATCACATATATGCATATACACATATGGATATTGATATGTATGACTAAAGCTACCGTATATCTGTGTGTGTGTTGCACATAGTTGTACACACACAGCTTATACACAACTATCGCAAACAGAGTTTATGTATATACACCCCAACCGTGTCTGCCTTTGTCGTGGCGTTGTGTCTGGTGTCAGCCGAAGCCCCCAAGAGGAGCCTCCAGAGGCGGAGGCAGTCTACCTTCAGGGAGGCCTCCCTCCGTACCTGGCGAGCTGCATGAGCTGCTGGTGGCGGAGCTGCACCGAAGGGGGCCCCGAGGAAGAGGAGGAGGAGGAGGAACCGCCGGGGTCGCAGTCGTGCTCCTCGAAGTACGAAGCCATCCTCCTCTTCCTCTTCTTCCTCCTCCTCTGCCACCCGGAAGCGGAAGCCGGCTCTGCCCTGCTCGGCGCTCATTGGCCGGGAGCATCACAGGGAGGAGCCAATCAGGGCGCGGCGGCGGTGGCAGAGCAAAAAGGGGCGGAGTTTACTGTGAAGAGATTGCCCTGCATACAGTACATATCAATTGCCTTGCAACCTCCTCACGGTAAACTCCGCCCCTTTCCCCGCCCCTTCCTGCTCTGCCGCCGCCGCCGCCGCGCCCTGATTGGCTCCTCCGTCCCGATGATCCTTTCCCCGGAGGAGGAGGAGGAGGAGGAAGGGGCTGAGAGAGTGTGGCTCTCCCCGGACTCTGCTCCCGACGCTCTGAGGGGCTTCTGGGCCACTTCCCTCCCTCCCTTCCCTCTTCAGGGGTCTCCCACCCAAGTCACAACCGGGGCTGGCCCTGCTGAGCTCCCAAGGACAGAGGAGAGCGTTGGGCCTCTTAGGCAATGGCCTCTGCCACAGTTCCTTCCTCTGAAATGGGGCCTGGCATTGCCAGTTGGTCTCCCATCCAGGGACTGACCAAGGCTGGCCCTGCTGAGCTCCCAAGGACAGAGGGGACCGGGTGCCTTGAGGCTCTTTAGGGACGCCTCTAGGAGTCCCCCCTTGACTTATGGGGGTCTCACTGGGCTTCTTAGGAAATGGATGCTTTCACAGTTCCTTCCTATGAAAGGGGTCCTATGGGGCCTGGCATTCCCTGTTGGTCTCCCACCCAAGTCCTAACCAGGGCTGGCCCTGTTGAGCACCCAAGAGCAGACTCTCTGCCCCGAAATCAGCCCTGTTTTCTCGAGGGGCTCTTTGGAAGTCCCAGCTCAAACCCAGGCCAGACTCACCTTCCCTGAGTTGAATTCTGTTGTAATGCCTATGTTTTCAATTGGACTTGTGTCTAAGTCTGTGAGCCACTTTGTGTCCCAATTGTGGGGGAAAGCAGTGTAATAAGTGATAATGATAAGAGCCAGACCTCTCTCAGTTGAATCCAGACAAAACGGAGGTACTTACGGTAGGGGCCCCCAAACCAGGGATTGGGCTGCAAGCTCCAGTCCTAGAGGGACTCACGCTCCTCTCAAAGGACTGTGTTCGCAGTCTGGAGGTGCTTCAGATGAGGAATCAGGTGAACGCGACGGTCAGGAGTGCCTGTTATCAGCTTCGGCTGATACGCCAGCTGCGCCCTTTCCTGGAACAGGGTGACCTCGAAACTGTAGTACATGCGCTGGAAACCCCAAGACTTGATTTTTGCAATGCGCTCTACATGGGGCTACCCTTGTGCCTAGTCCAGAAACTCCAGTTGGTACAGAACATGGCAGCCGGGTTGGTCACAGGAACAGCAAGGAGTGACCATAGAATACCAATACTGAAGTCACTCCACTGGCTGCCTATCAGTTTCTGAGCACAGTACAAGGTGCTGGTTATCACCTTTAAAGCCCTACATGGCTTGGGCCCAACCGCCTGCTTCCATATAATCTGCCCCGTACCCTCAGTGGGAGGAATTTATTACAGCCCTTAAAGACCAGGCTGATGGCGACCACCCAGAGGACATTCTCTGCAGCTGCTCCCAATTTATGGAATGGCCGCCAGACGAGATCCGTCAAATGACCAACCTAGAGAGCGTTAAAAAGGCCATTAAGATGGATCTCTTCCAGCAAGCCTTCCCGGAATAAATGCTCGGCCACAAATAAGACTCCCGTCCAGTGATCTCTTAGTCGGTTTTAATATGTAGTTTTAATCTTACATTGTTTAATCTTGTTTTAAGGGGGGCATGATGTATATATGGCTGTATTTTAACCTGTCGTACGCCGCTTTGATTGCCTGGCAAAAAGCGGGATAGAAATAAACATTGTATTTATTATTATTTATTTATTACTGACCCTTGAAATGACCCCTCTCCTCCAAGAGGACTTTCATCGCCATCCCTGATGCTCTCGCCCTGAAGTCCCACACAAAGACACACAAACACAGTCGGTGTAGTAATCCAGACACAAAGCCACTCGTTGTTACAAAAGAATTCACCTTTTTACTGCTTTGCTCTTGAAAAGAACCAAACAATGCCAAATGGCGATGCCACACTTTTTGACCACAGGATCCACAACTTTTAAGGGTGCGGCAGACTTAACACAATCCCACAAACAGAGAGAGACACGCAAAGCCTTAGGACAGCCATCGTCCCCAATGCCTCCTCCTCCCAAAAAATAAAGAGGCCCTTTTCAAAGCAATTATGCAAGTTAATATTTGCATAACTGACCCGGAGGTTAATTGCAGGGAGAGATGGAAGAGTCTGGACGCAAGCGACACAAAGGGACGCTGCAGCCATGTGCGGCTGTGGGTTGGCTCCGTCCACGTTGGCAAGAGTTTTCGGCTGACCGCTCGGTGCCCCTTTGTTCCTTGTTGTCTTGTTGCAGTCCTTGCTTTGTGGGTTGCAACAACCTCACAACAATCCTTTTCACAGGTTGTGTTCAATCTGGGCAAAGGCTCACTTCTTGGGCTGCATCTGCACTGCAGAATTAATGCAGTTTGACACCACTTTATCCTGGGATTCACAAAACTACCAATCCCAGGATAAAGTGGTATCAAACTGCATTAGCCACCTCTCTGAGAGAGCTCTGGTATCACAAGAAACTACAAATCCCAGGATTCCATTAGCATGGAGCCATGAAAGTCAAAGTGGTGTCAAAGTGCATTAATTCTGCAGTGTGGCAGCAAAAGGCTGCTAAAGGCACAGCGGTTTGAGAGATCAAAACGGAGACAAAACTATTACCTGTGATCGCCTACATAGGACTAAAAACAGGATGAAAAGTAATAATTGACCCATGGCAATGCTAGGATATCTGGCCATTTGAAAGAACAAAAGCTGGCCAGCATGGAACAAACTACAATTGTTTGTCCAAGATCACAGTCCTACGCGGTACATTTTACTGAGCTAAACAGAGATGAAGTAGAGTCAGTGCTCCATATCCACAGATCCAACCATCCATGGTTTGCAAATATTCAAAAATAGATATAAATTCTACAAAGCAACACTTGACTTTGCCATTTTATATAAGGCACACCATTTTACTGCCCCATTGTATATAATGGGACTTGAGCATCCACAGATTTTGGTATCCATGGAAGGTCTTGGATCTAAACCCCAGCGGATGCCGAGGGCCCAGCGCACACAGCTGCAGCCGACATGGAGGCTAAAGGAAGACAGGGCTCAAACTAGGACCTCTTGGAGAGATCACGATTTTCACAGTTCAAAAAGCCCAGAAACTGGGCAGAAAGTGCAGGGCGGCTTCTATGGGGAGCATGGAGGGTGTGAGTCAATGGGTGGCATCCCACGGAGGAGAAGCCGCATGGCAGGCTCTGCGGAGACATCTCCTCCTTTGCAAACCCACAGCTTTGGATGAACCCAGTGCTGCTTCTCCAGATCTTCAGATGCACTGCTTCTTGTGTAGAGGGAAGACTGATGGCAACAGCCATGTTTCCAAATGTGGGGATATTACTCTACTGACCCTGGTGCTTCTTCCTTTAAAAAGAAGCAAACAGAGCCTTGAAATGGCAGCAGAGGAGTGCTTAGCAGAACCTATGGGGAAGTCTATTAAGATGATGGTTTTGGGGGTCCTCCTCTTCTGGGCCGACTAAACAGAGGCTGGAGGGCTGTCCGTTGGGGTCACTGCATCCTCTGTGCCCCACACTGCAAAGCCTCTGCTGAGGAAGGGGATGGACTGCTTGGCCTCTGGAGCCCCTTGCAACAATACAATTCTGCAAAAACTGGCTGAGAGACGGCTGGTGCAAGAAAACCTAAAGGGCACCCACCTCCCAAAAGGCAATGTGAGAGGCAAGCCAGGGGAAAGCTCTTTTGAACAAACCCCCTTGAAGTAAGGGCACTCCTATGCCCCACTTTCTCCTCCTTGGCCACCTTCCATGTTGCCTCCCCACCGTTCCCAGCGGAAGTGGCTCCTTCTTCTTTTTTCGCACCAGGGTTAAAAAAAGGCACAGCATTCAGACCATGACAAATTCCAGGAAGGTTGCAGGAAAGGATTGGCCTCTCCTCCCACAGACTTCTCCCCGGGGAGAAAAGAGGGGGAAGGCAGGTGGCTGGTGAGTTGAGAGATCCAAGCCCCATGGGATCCTCATTGTGGGTCTTAGCATGGAAGCAACACAACCTCCCCTCCACACACACACAGACACACAGCCCAGAGGCATGGAGGCAGGAACGCAAGGGCTGGCTGTCATCCCTTGCAAAGGTGGGGCACAGCTCACGGTGGAAGAAGAGGTCTTTCATCTACGCAGGGGACACTTTATCTGAGCCGGTTGGGGGTTGGCTTGGCACCTTCTCCTCCTTAGGGCTGCTTCCCTGCAACAAGTGGGCCAGGTGCTCCAGGAAGCTGCCAAGTCCTGCTGAAGCCCAAAATAGCACCCAGAAGGCCTCTGGCCAAAAAGGCAGGGGACGCAGCGGTAGCAGTGGAGAATATCATATGGTTGCCCGGAGTGGGTCCTCAGTTGCCACCGTCCGGAGCGGCCGGAGCGCTGGAGGACCCCGGGAGGGTGAGGGAAAGGACGATGGCCAGGATGATGATGAGGAGGGCCAGCGCCACCACTCCGCCCAGGATGAGCTTGAACTTCATGTTCTCCCAGCGTTTCTTCTGGGCCAAGGTCTTGGTCGTCTTGCTGAAGGCGACGCTCTAGGAGGAAACACAGCCAAGAGGAGGCTTAAGAGCAGGAATGGAGGCTAAGCAGTGTATCCTGTGACTATTCCGGAAAAATCGTGTAATTATGCAAAACGATTTCACACAACGTCCTGCAAAACCCACCATTAAAGTGGTTACAAAGAAGCATTAACACACTTCTTTTTACTTTTGGGATTTCAGCGACAATGCATTTCCACTATCACTTTATTTGCGGAATTGCGTGTGATAATAATTCATGCAATTACTCACCATTTCCCCTTTATATGTGTGATGCTGTAAATGCGCTTTAATCACTCTTATGCCAAAATCAGCCCCCGTGAGATAAACCCCTAAGTAAAAAAAGGCCCACGCTTCCATAGGGCGCTGTGTATTCCCCCCCCCCCCAAGTGAGGAGGAAGGGCTGCAGCTGTTGAGCTTCCTTCAGCAAAGATGCGCCGGCAGGCATTGCTCCCAGACTTTAAATGCTGGAAGGGCAACTGTGAGGCAGAGGGCCAAGATTTCTGAGGATGGAGGCTCTGCAGGTGCAGACCCATGGAAAACCCCTAAAAGAGTGATTTGGGAAATTGCATCTCCCCTGCAGACCGGAGTCATGTTGAATGGGAGGCCACTGGGGTTTCCATGATCACTTTCATTCTCATCCAGAGACAGAAAAGTTGGTAAAAATGATTAATGCATTTAGTTAATCACTGATAAGCTAAGATATTTTAAACCGCATTTATCTTAGGAGAGGAATTAACTTATTATTTCTGCTTAAATGTAAGTTTACAGCCTGCATGAACACCATTTATTTGGAAATCTCCATTTGTCACCCTTCCCTGAAAGAGATGTGATTACAAGCGACGCAGGGGCCATGGCGATTCTCCACTTGGCTGCACCAACAAGTGGCTGGTGCCACCAAGTGCCTTCCTTGGCTGCCTGGGGAGCACCTGGACCATGGCATCCCTGCATCCTTCCTACCTGGTTCCGGAGTTCGTCGGCCCGTTCATCCAACTCGGTCAGCTTGCCCTCCCGTTCCAGGACCTTGCTGTAGTTCTCCAACATGATCCCGGTCACCTCCTCGGCCTCCTTCTGGCACTGCTGCAGCCGGTTTTCCCCCTTGGGAAAGAGAGAGAGGGAGAAAGCCGGTGGTCAGCAGAGAGACGATGGGGGAATTTGGGTCCCTTGGGAACGAAACGCGGCAGCAGAGACCTGTCTCTGCAGAAATGAGGGCAGAAGGAGGAGCTGGACTGGCCTGGCACCCCATTCTGCCCTTTCAGATGGCTCCATTCATCCCCCAGAGGACTAGGAGTCTCTCCCAGGCTGTGAACTAGGGCCTCTGGGGACAGAAACAATCAGCTATTATTTGAAGAGGGCAACAGGGTCCTGTTCTGCCCAGACAGACCATCTTCCAGCCAGGAACGAAATTAATTCTGCATGTTTGCAGCGCTGACGGGCCAACAACCAAAAAGAGGGGTTCCAGGGCATAAATGTAACACCAGAGCAGCTTTGCTGAAGGTGTACTGGGTTGCACCACTACACACACAGTTGCGCATCTTGCACCACATTGGCGTGTGCTTCTGTTACACAGTAGAGTACCAGCCTCAGTCACAGAGCATTCAGGGGACATGTGCAATGCTTTCAGAGGTGCTATTGCTTGTGCAACAGTTATTTGCACAACTAGAAGAGCCTTGCACAACATCAACTGACAGCGTGAGGGGCCTGGCCAGTGTTTCCATGTCACAAGGAGCGGTCAGTCCATTCCGGGGTTTAGTCCAAACTGTAAAGGAGCTACCCAAGGGGATGAACCCTGTCCTGCCAAATAGGTTCAGCAGCAGCATGAGAAGCTTAGACCAAAACCTAGTGATGGCTGGCAGTGGCACTTTGGAGACAGACGTCCCCAATTGGATTCTGTCCTCCTCCTGCAACCCATGGAAGCAAAGCACCAGCCCTCTCCTCTCCTCAGAGGATCCTCTCAAATAGCCAGGGTCACTTTTGCTTTAATCCAAAGTGACCAATGTGACAAGTAATGCAATGCCCTAAAATGAAGGAGAGGCAAGGAAAACAAGAGAAGCAACACTGGAACTGCTGTTGACTTGGGGTTTTTCCATGTGGACTGAAAAACCTGTTTGGTTCATCTTGAGAGGGAAAAGAGGACAGCACTACAGCCACTGGTTTCATTTGGACTTTTCATAATAATAATAATAATAATAATAATAATAATAATAATAATAATACAGAGCTTATAAGGGCGCATGAGGGGCCATGACTGAAAAACAGTGTGATGGAGGGGAGCACAAAGAAGGTGGGTTAAAATGGCTCCATGCAGAAGCAACGGAGGCGCCTTGGACCTTCCTGGCCTGAGTCTGCCTGGCCCCAGGAATAACTTTTCCAGGCAGGAAAGCAGGGACCAGGCCCTTGAGCTGTCAGCCGTAAGAGCCCTCTTTCCTGCAGCACAATCCGTGGGACAAGGTGCAGGGAGAGGAATCCAAGCCAAACCCCAGAAGGAAATGCCGGCTGGGGCCCTTGAGGCACATTCATCTTGGCAATGGCTTCATGCTGGGCTGGCAGCCAAAGACCTGGAGGCCTGATCCCCCATAAGCCAACTCCGGCCGACCCTGACCCAGCGCTGCATCAGGGACATGCTCCAAGGGAGTCCGGACGTTGGAAGCTGCCCCAAAGCCCCCACAATCCTGGGGCATGAAGATGCAAAGTTAATTTATGAAAGTCCCATTCCAAAAGTAATTTGTTCCAATTACTTGTTTTGTGCTTGAAAGGTGGCCTGTCGCTGTGACTTGTTGCAGGGTTGGAATCCATTCACCAGGAGCCCGTTCCTGAGAACGCACCTCACACAGATAGCTCACAAAGGCATGCAAGCACACTTTAAAGCGAGGAAGATGTTCCTTTTGTTGTGGGGTGAGATAGGATGGCCAGGTATGCTCTCCTCATTGCAGGACGCATTGGCCGTGGGCCCAAAGCCAGGTGGAGAGGAAGGCCATCGGAAGCCCGGCTCAAAGGCGCCAGGAAGGCAGCCATGGCTCAAGCGCTGGGCGTCCCGAGAGAAAGGGAGACTGACCAGGCGGCCAAGGCTTATTCCGGCCAGACAAGCTGCTATGGGTCACTTGAGTCTGAGCAGAGAAAGGCCCCTCCAAAGGGCAGCCATGGCTCAGCTTCAGCAACTCCTCTTTTCCCTCTCCAGCGCTGCTTTCGCTTTCTTGACAGGCACTTTGGGGAAAGCCATTTATAAATGTCAGCAATGAAACAAGATCTTGCCGAGAGCAGGATATGAAGCACTGGAACCACCGAAGGAAGCCCTGCGGCTGGGCAGAAGATCACTCCCACCTCACCAGTTTGTGACCAGTCTTCCATGCTGGGCAGCCAGATATTTTGCTGGGCAGTTGCTCTGGCATTTTGCTTTTTAAAGGATGTTCCTCCTTTTTTCATGCCCAAGTGCCAACCCAGGCCAGGAGAAGTGTGTGTGTGTGTGTGTGTTGTGTTAAACTGCGTTGGCAAGAGCAGCTCTCCCCCATTCCCTGCGCCTTAAGTTTATGGATCATTACAATGAGAGAACCCCAGAGCAAACGGAAATGCTTGCCCCCCAAATATCGCCATTTGGCAAATGAGAAGGAAAATCCGGAACCCCTCCTAAGACAGAAATACCAGTTATTTGCTGGGAAGGAAAAAGTGGAAGATGCCAAAGGTTTTAAAGCCTGGCAGATGTGTTTTCCTCCCCTACAAACACAGATATCGACTAGGAGGAGGAGTCCCTTTGGCACAGGAGCCCAGAAAGAGGCCCGCTGTCTCTTGGCGTTGTTGTTGTTGTTGCAGAGGAAACCCACATCCTTCCTCCAAAAGAAGGACGCTCCTGGAGGAGGCAGCCATTTGCATGACCTTTTCTATACTTCTCTGTCCTCTCCAAGTTTTCTGGATGGTTTTGCCCAGCAGAAGCAAAACGAAGCGCTCTGCCAAGGAAGCATGGCCCAAACCTGGCTAGACCAATCACTGCCAAAGTCAGCCTGGTCCATGCCGGAATGTTCTCAAGGAGCCAAGAGACCCATTGAAATCCTGGCTCTGGCTGGCTTTGGGGGAAAGAGAGCTTTCTCCCCCAAAGGCTCCTCCTTTGCTTCTCTGGCCTGACCTTCAGAGGCTGGGCCTTCTTTGCCTCTCTCTAGTCCTGGGGCTTTGGGTTTCTTCCCGGGGCCTCCTTGACTGACCCTGATCTGCGCCTGGAAAACAGACCAGGGCCTGGTCCTGAGAAGAAGGGAAGCGGAGAGAGGGGCTCCTTCTTGGGGCAGAGGGGCCTTTGGCTCAGATCATGAGGAGAAGAAGCCCCCGCAAGAGGGAGGCCAAGCCTCAGTCAGGGCCTCATCGGGGGCGGCTCTCTCTCCCTCTCTCCCTCCTTTTTCTCTAGAGCAGGGGTAGGCAACCTGTGGCCCGCGGGCCGGATGCGGCCCGGCAAGGCCTTGGGACCGGCCCCAGCCCGGTCCTACCGCCGATTGTAGCCGGGGCCTTTGGCCTCTCATGCGCAGCAGGGGCAAGGGGGGAAATTGGCTATAGACGCTTCAGAAACATGCATTTATATTAACATTTTTTTAAAAAATCAGCAATTTGTTTTGCATGTCCTCCACTTTTTAAAAAAAGTGTCCACCATTTGAAAATGTTGTCCTACATTTGTCCCGGTTTATTTATTTATTTAAATTTTTAAAAATTATTTAATTATTTATTTTTTGGCTTTGGCCCCCCAGTTGTCTGAGGGACAGCAACTCAGCCCCCGGCTCAAAAAGGTTGCCTACCCCTGCTCTAGAGCACCTTTTGGCTTTGGACTGGATCTTCCAGAGGCCGAGGAGGAGGAGGAGGGAGAACTGCCCTGAAATGAAGGGCATCAACAGGGACGTAGCTAGGATTTTAGGAAGGGGGGTGTCCAGACTAAGTGCCACCATTATCATGGGGCTTGAGTGCGGTGGCGCAGCAGCACACACCATTCATTTCTAATGGAAGGGGGGGGTCCGGCCCCCAGATCCCCCCCCCCCCCGTGGCTACATCCCCTGGATCAAGCAGGAAAGGCGTCCGGGGAAGAGAGGCTGCATTGAGCCTCACCGAGGAGAGGAAGGAGCTCCCTCAGATGCACCATCATCCTCCGAGGAGCTCGAAAGCGAGAAGGCTTGGCCTCTGGAAGGAGGAGGAGGAGGAGGAGGAGGAGGAGAAGGGCAGGAGGGAGAGTAGGAAGCTCTCTATTTGGGGGTCAGGAGGCTGAAGGGCAGAAGCCCCCCAGGATCCTCGAAGAAGAAGAAGGAGGAGGAGAAGGAGAAGAAAAGCCCCCCTTCAAGCCTTCGAAAGTGAAGCTGAGCCAAAGGGGGGAAGGCAGGAGGCCGGACGCTGCCCGGCTCCTGGCGGCGAAGGGACCCTTCCCAAGCCGCATGGCGCCCGGCAGACCCGGCCCTTCCCAAGCAGCAGCCCGGCCAGAGGGCAGGCGGCGGAGGCGGCGGCGGCTCCGGAGCCCCTTACCATGGCGGCGGCGGCGGCGGCAGCAGCAGCCGGGTCTCCCTCGGCGGGAGGCTCGCTCTGGGTCCGGCGGCAGCGGAGAAGGAGGCGGAGGGGGGGAGAGGCCCCTCCCCAGGAGGGAGGAAGGCAGGCAGGAGGAGAGCCTCCAGGGCCAGGCGCAGTCCGCCTCCGGGCTGCCAAGGGCGGCCCCGGAAAGCCCCCCAAGAGGCAGGCGGAGGGAGGGGGGCCAGCCGCCTTCCCTCTCGCCCTGAGGCCCAGGCCAGGAGGAGGAGGAGGAGGCTCTCCGCCGGAGCCCCAGTCCGAGGCAGGGCCGGCCGAAGCGGAGGCCCTCCTGCTGCAAGCCTCCCAGGGCCAGGGAGGCAGGGCTGCAGCCGCTGGGCCTCCTCCGAGCCCCACTCCCTCCCTCCCTCCCTCCTTCCTCCGGCAGCCGAGCCGAGTGGCGCTGAAGGCCGAGGGAAGCCGCGCGGAGCAAGCAGTCCTCCTCCTCCTCCTCGCTGGCCGCCTCTGGGCTCTCCTCCGACGGGGGGACTGCCTTGGCCTTCCATTCAACCCTGTCTGTCTTCAAGCAGAAGCACGGAAGGGTCGGTCAGAGCAGCCTTTGCCCAGAGAGAGAGCGAGAGAGGGCTAGAGATGCCTCTGTCTCCTCCTGACCTTCCCCCGAAACACTGCCAGCCCTGGGAAGGAAGCCCTGCGGGGCCTTGACTTCTGGGCCTGGCTGGGCTGCCAAAGGCGAGGCCATTCTTGGAAGGGAAGAAAGAAAGAAAGAAGCCTAGTCCCAAAGAGCCTTCCTTTGCCATCCAAGAGGGAGCCCCCAGCCCCAGCCCCAGACCCTGGGCAGGGCTTGCTCAGCAGGCCTTCCTTTCAAGCCAGGCCCTCCAAGGCCTGGGACTGGCTCCTTTGCCAAGGCACTAGCCTCGGAGAGTTTCTCATCCGCTGCCAGGATCCGAAATGCTGGGCCCCAGAAGGCTCTTGGCTGGGATCTCTGAATACCTGCATTTGCAAAGGCATACAGAGTGAGAGAGGCCTCGTGGAAGGAAGCTTTGGGGCCCAAGGCTCTCAACACAAAGCCTCCCACTTCACATCTAACACAAAGTCCCTCCATGCTTCAGATGCCGCTCAGACACAGAGAGAGCCTCAAGGGGATTGTAGACCATCTTGGCGAATATCGAACCCTGAGGAAGGAAAGGTGTCCAGATCAGCCCTGAACAACTCTGGGGTTTGGAATCCTTTGCCTTCCAGATCAGGGAGCCTCCGTTGCCCTTTGCAAGGAGAAGAAGACAAGGCCACAAAAGCCTTGCCAAAGAAGACTTCCAAAGCAATTACCAAACGCAGAGACGCCGCTGCTGCTGCTGCTGCTGCGCCTAAAAAGCTGTCCTAGGAAGCATTGCTCCTTGCGCCAACAGAACTGATTTCCATCAGGCTTCTCTTGAAATGGGACTTTATTACAGCAAGAAAAAGGTAACTCATTACAAGTAACAGCAGGTCACTCCTAACTCATTCCTCCCAAATGCCTGCAAAGCCAGTGGCCCCCTCTGAGCCTCTGTTTGAAAGGCAAGGATGATACTCTGGCTGCATCCGCACTGGATAAATAACCCAGTTTGGCACCCCTTTGATTGCATTGGCTCAAGGCTATGGGATTCTGGGAGTTGGAGTTTGTTGTGGGGTCCAGAGCGGACCTCCCCCCCCACTCAACCCCACAACAAACTCCAACTCCCAGAATCCCATAGCCTTGAGCTCAGAGGCTTTGCAAATCATTAACTTTGCCAAACCTTGTGGAACTAACGCTTAGCTCCGCTCCTCAAGGCTGGTTAGTTACCACTTTAACATGCAAGAGAGAACCACCGCAATCCGACTTCCATATGACGCAAAAGAAAAAGAATCCTAGAAGAGAGAAGTGCTCTCCTCTCTTTGGAAGAGAACGGCACCAAAAAACCCAGAGGGACCCAAGCGGAGGCCTTTCCGCGGCCCCTGAGTCATTGCACTGTTTGTCACAAAGCACAGTCTGAGAATTGGACAACACAAGTTGTCGCTTGTTGTTAATTAAGTAACTTTAATTGTTTAGCTCTCGCTATATATATATATATATATATATATATATATAGTAGTTTTCATTGTTTATATATGTGTGTGTGTGTAATGCTGAACAATGAAAACTACTATATATATATATATATAGTCAAACCCTGGCTTTTGTCATGGAATGAGGATCATGGAGGCAAGTGTCCTCTGAACTGATTTCTGTATTAAGCTAATGACTTATAAATACATTTATTACAATTAGCAGATCGTTACCCATGAAAAGAGAAGGCCCCACTGGAGATCGGAGGCACCAAATCAAGGCTGTGGACAAGTTTAATTTTGGGGGGTCAAGGTGGGTACCTGGCCCCTTCCTAGGCTTAAGTTCTGGCCCATCCTTGAGAGAAACAACTCTGCCATTAATGTCTTCAGAGCAAGATTTATCAGGCTAGCAGAACAGGAAAGAAAGCAGAGACCCCTTTGAGAAAAGAAACGCTCGCCCCACAACAGTTTTAATCCCCCCCCAAAAAACCCCACAAAAGTTTCCCTTCTATAAAGCATTGAGGGGACACTACAATACACAAAGATTAAGCCCTTCTCCAACACCGGATCACAAAGGTTCTCACAAAAGAGGGACCCTGCCACAGTACTTACAGTATTTATCAAGGGCAGGAATGCTGTGGGGCTTCGGATGTTGTTGGGTTGCAGCCGCCAGAAGCCCCAGAGAGCACAGCTGGAGGGCAAGGAGGCAGCTCAACAACATCTGGAGGCCCACAGTATTGCCATCTCCTTCTGCAGCCAAGCTTTCTAGTAAGTTGGGGAGAGGGGATGGCATACCCTGAATGCCTTTGGTCAGTCAGGATGGTGTGCCTTCCCTTGGCACTTCCCTGCAGGAAGGATGGATGGATGAATAGAAGGAAGGAAGGAAGGAAGGAAGGAAGGAAGGAAGGAAGGAAGGAAGGAAGGAACCCCATGTCCAAAAGGTTGCAGTCGCAGGGTAGCACAGACCCTTTCCCTGAAGGAACATGGGAGGCACTTGCAAATCAGGACTGAGTTGAAGGAGAGACCAAGATAATCTAGTGGCTGCTGGACATAAGCAAACGGATTGCACTTTGGAAAGATGTTTGCATCAAAATCCAGAGGTTTTTAGGGGGAGGTGGACTCTATGAGGCCCTGAGAGATTTGGAAAAGCTGTTCCTGGTCAGAACGTAAGGCAAGTGGCTAACACACAGAGGCACAATACAACTTGTCCCAAACTGGGGAGAGGAACGGCGGAGAAGGCGGCTGTGCAGCACCCCGGAAGAGTTGTGGGGAGATGTCCTGGGGAGACCCAAAGGCCTCCTCCGAACTGCAGCCTTGGCCACAGCATCTTGTCGTCTGATTGGAAATCTTGACTACAAAATTAGGAGGAAGGAGAGGAAACGGAGTGGCCCCAGAGACGATGGAGTGGCCAAAGAGGATCCCACGGCGAAAGCAAAGCTTAAGTCGGAATGACGCCGGTAGCAAAGAGGATGATGAAGATGATGATGATGGTCACGATGACGCAGATGATGGCGATCATCTTGACGTTCTTCCACCAGTACTTGCGGGCCACTTTCTGCGAGGTGGTTTTGAAGTGTTCGGACTGCGGTACAGAAACAGAAAGAGAAATTGACTGAGTGATGGCACGTTTCAGATTTAGATGCTTTTAAAATGTTGTTGGATGGCACTGATAATCTAGTATGGAACCACTTTAATTGCCGGGACTCACTGCTATGGGATCTTGGGATTTGTAGTTTAGTGGGACATTTGGCCCAGGCCTCCCATCCAGGAAAAAGAGTAGGGACGGGGCATTGGCCAAAAGGACGTTCTACCTAAATCTTAGGAAGAGCTGCAGACTCACCTCCTCAAGACATCCACAACTGTAGGCCACCCCTGTTTGGATCAGACCCCCTCCCTCCTTCTGCAAACACAGACCCCAGACCCACACATCTGCCAGAGTCAGCCAAGGTCTGTTGCTGTGGAAGCCTTAAGATGGCAAGGCTCCCTGCTTCAAGGAGGAAGTGGCTTAGAGATAACAAATATCGGAGCAGATCAAAGGGCAGAAGCCTGGCTGCATGGGAGGGGGCCCTATATCTATCTCTCCAGATTTAATCAGCAGAATGCAAACAGCCCCACCCATTGTGCAGTGCTGCTCTTTGGGCACATGGCCACGGCTGGCATCCCCACTGCTTGCAAAAAAGCTGCCACTGCACACCAAAGCCCCAGCCCAAATCAAGAGGATAATATGGATCTGTGCAGACAGCAGACCCTGTTTTTACTTTGGAGGGGCCAAGGTCTGCCTCAAATTATGACAAGAGAACTGGCCCCAGGGTGAAGTGGCATCTCCATCAAACCCCCAAAGGACAGGACCCAAACCCCAAAAGACTCAAACTCCCAGAAAAGAGATCCCAGCTAAATACCAGGAAGGGCTTTTTCCTGAGGGTAAGGGGTGTTCACAAGTGAGAGAATCTGTCTTGGAAGGTGGTGGATTCTCCTTCTTCGGAGGACTTTAAATGGAGGTTGGAGGCCCACCTTCAGGGGCACACTTCAGCTGTGGATTCCAGCATCGGAGCTGGGGCTGCACTAGAAAGCCCTTGGGACCCCACTGCTATGCTTTCAAGCAAGCACGGTCCCAATACTTCCCCTCCAGACAGAGCTGGCCCTTCTTTGACCTCCGCCGGGTGTCCGCCCAGCCTTGCTCCAAGAGGGTCTCCCCTCCACAGGCACCCACCGTGGCTTCCAGGTCCTCTGTCTTGTTTCGGAGGTGGTCCAGGTTCTCCCCTCTGGCCAGGATCCGCTCCACGTTCTGCGTCATGATGTTCTTGACCCCCTCGACCTCGCTCTGGAGGTTCTTCACCCGGTCGTTGGCCATGACTTGGCCGTCTCCGCTGCCAGCCTCCTGCAAGGGGCAAAGGGAGAGAAGAGGTTGGACTCAGGGGGCAGAGAAGGAAAGCAGCATCGAATGGGGCAACAGAGGGTTTATATTACATTTGCATGGCTCAGAGCCAGTGTGATGTAGAGGTTTCAGTGTTGGAGGAGGATACTAGGAGATGCTGGGTTCAAATCTCCACTCAGCCATGGAAACAGTGTGATTTTATTTTGATGGAGGGATGACTGTTCAGACAGTCTCAGAAGAGGGAAGAGTTCCTAAATCTAGAGCAAGCTGAAACTGATAAAAAAGGGGAAACCTGCTCCTAATTTCAATGTCTGGCACAAGTAAAGGGCTGGGAATGAGGAAACAACTTCAGCCTAGTTTATCTGCCCAAAGCTGCCCGACAAGCTTTAAAAGCCGAGGCTTGAGTCACCTTAAATTCACCACTATTTAAAGTCCCTGTGTGTTGTTTTAATAAGAGGGCAACAGCTTTCCAAGCCTCTGTAAACAGAGTGACTTCAGCAAAAGGAGAGAGGTCACAGCCGCAAGGAAGCAAGCGAGAAAGCCAGCCACAGTCTATTATGCTTCAGTCAAGGGTTTTGCCCCAAGAGAGGAACAACCTCCACAAAGGAGCGGACTGTGCCAGAGCAAGTAATGCCCACGAAGGCTTAGTCCTAATGTGGCCCAAAGGCCAAAAAGCAAAGCCAAAAGTGGGGTTTGGGGAAGGCAGAGACAAAGCAGCCCACACTGGAGTCCTCAGCAAGATAATGGACACAGCTAGCAAGACCTTTGGCAGCAAGTGGAAGAGGCCTCTCATGAAGCCCAGCAGCCCTTGGCAGGACCAGAAGTTTCCCCAAGAGTCTATCAAACGATACTTCACCAAGAACAGAGAAAGCGTTGTGTCGTCATGATTCCTAGCAATGTGGCAATACGCAGGTTGCCCAAGATTTCCACATCATTGTTTCCTGAGCAACTAACAGAGCCAGATGCCAAAAACAGGACAGGAATCCAAGCACCGAAGTTAACTGCCAGCTGAGTCCTTCCTTCCTCAGAATTGGGAAGCGGACGTTGCAGAGGCTCCTGTGGCCAAGGCTGAAACACCCTTATTTTGGAGACTGGCGCTTGTCTGCTCAACCCAGAACGCTTCTGTTGAGAGAAAGGTGGGCACCAGGCAGCCCACCAGGCATGGTTAGACATGTGGGGCTTTGGGAGTCTCGCTGGGGCCAGGGCAGGGTGAGGTGGAGAGGCCCAGGGCCAAGCCCCCAGGAAGAATGACAGGCCCCATGCAGCATGCGAAGTATGTCAGGCGGGCGCCCAAACCGGCAGAACTACTTTCGGCAGCTGCCAAGTTGGCAGCAGAATCACGGTGGCTCCGGCCAGCTCAAAGGGGAAGGGACCCCCGCCTCCAATGACCCAGGTAGCCTGGCTAGTGTTTGGCCACTTCAGAGTCCTCTGGAAAGCAGAGGGAGCGTAGGAATACAAACAGACACTCCTCCGTGGCTCCTTCAAAGCTTCTCTAGTCGCCTTACCTGACAAACCCACTTGACCTGTTTCCACATGGGTCAGCATGGAAGGGCAAGAAAGAAAGGCTTGGGAAAGGATTCTCTATCCCGTCTCTCACTCTTTCGTCAAAATCCTTCCTCTCCGTTGCCTTCCTCTTGCAAACTTGTCATGGCATAGGCGTCCTTCATCACAACATCACAGCGCAGGCGTGGGGCTATTTAGGCCTCACTGGGTCATTTACAAGACTTGGGAGCATCAGAAACACTCATGAACATCTCCACCTTGTCCAGCTCCCTTTGCAGGTTCCAAGAAGCGCTCCACCAAAACCCTGGGCAATGGCTGACCCTCGGCCTTCCAGGCGCCTCCAAAAGAAGAGCCAGCTGGCGAGAAGAAGCATGGCTTGCTTCTTCAAAAACAGCATCGTTTGGGGGACAGATGGCACCCTATATGCCAGTTGGGCAGTGACTCCATGCCAGCCTTTAATCCTAAATTTAAAGGTGAACTAATAAGGCTTAGATCCTTTCCAGTTCAGAACTGACCCTGGAATGGATTGACAACCGAACTGACAACAGACTCACAAATAGCCACTGATTATTACAATTAATTTGGTTTATCTTCTGAGCTTTCTGAGCAGCTACATAAAGATGCATAAAGTTACGAAACACAAATTCTATGTGTCTAAATGGCTGCACCCACACTGCAGAAATAATCTAGTTTGACTCCACTTTACCTGCCGTGCATCAATACTATGGAAATCTGTGAACTGTAGTTTTGTGAGACATTTAGCCGCCTCTGTCGGAGTGCTCTGGTGCCACAACAAACTACAATTCCCTTGATTCCATAGCATTTTGTTAAAGTGGTGTCCAAATGGATTATTTCTGCAATGCAGATGCAGCCAAAGTTCCTTATCAACTGCCAGTCCAAATGCAAACAAACATAGTCCCTAGGTCTACTGCAAGAGAAGAAAAGCTGCCCCAAGAGGCACCAAGGAAAGAGAGGTCCATTCACTTACTTAGTCCCTGGAAATCTGTACAAACGTCTGCATCGTTCCCTGTTGCCTGAAAAAAGTGAAATGTCTCCAAGAGACGGGACTGGGAGCCCCAAAACCAGGGTGCCACTCCTGAGAGCCCTGCCAGGTGCGTGGGTACCTCTGCCAGTCACCCTTCCTGCATTCAGACCTTTATCTCCATCTAGTTTATTAGGATCAGCTGACGGCCGGAGAAGAAGCAGCGGGCAAAGAGCAGCGCGGCAGAGAAGGCGCTGGACTTTGGCTGGAGAGACCTGACACGATTCGCACGAAGGAAAGGAGGCCCAAGCAACGCCTGATCAAGATTGCCCAGGAGGCTCCTTTTCCCACTCAGGGCCAGGGAGGACCATTTGAACTCAGAGCCAACAAACCAGCTCTCCCCAGGGCAGGCCTTCTGCAAAGCCAATGGTGCCAAATGCTGGGCAAGTTGGGTACCGTTTGGGAATGGTTCTTTTAAAAATTCATTTTAATATTTTTAATGTGGGATTTAAAGAAAATTAAATGGTATGTGTTTTAAACTTTGTATTTATACACTTGTCCCTCCAGATTCTCTGGGGTCAGGGGCACAAGAGCCCCACCGCCAATATGGGCAAAGCGCAAGTAAGAAAAACACCGTTTTGACCTGAGAGGAGACCTCTCTAGGAATCTCTGGATCCTCCAGGGCAACTCTGGCCAATGTCCGACAGACACTGACCACGGAACTGCGCTGGAGGAGCTACAAAGGCCTAGTAGAGTGTTCTCTAGGAACCTATGGGTTCCCTGTGGCAACTCTGGGGCCAATGTCCGAAGACACTGACCATACAACTGCGCTGGAAGAGCTACAAAGGCCTAGTAGAGTGTCCTCTCTAGGAATCTCTAGGTCCTCCAGGGCAACTCTGTGGCCAACGTCCGACAGACACTGACGATAGAACTGCCCTGGAGGAGCTACAAAGGCCTAGTAGAGTGTTCTCTCTAGGAATCTCTAGGTCCTCCAGGGCAACTCTGTGGCCAGTGTCCGACAGACACTGACCATAGCACTATGCTGGAGGAGCTACAAAGGCCTAGTAGAGTGTTCTCTCTAGGAATCTCTAGGTCCTCCAGGGTAACTCTGTGGCCAACGTCCGACAGACACTGACCATAGGACTGCCCTGGAGGAGCTACAAAGGCCTAGTAGAGTGTTCTCTCTAGGAATCTCTAGGTCCTCCAGGGCAACTCTGTGGCCAATGTCCGACAGACACTGACCATAGAACTATGCTGGAGGAGCTACAAAGGCCTAGTAGAGTGTTCTCTCTAGGAATCTC
>NC_056527.1:120405457-120422515 GCF_019175285.1 Sceloporus undulatus
TAGGTCCTCCAGGGCAACTCTGTGGCCAACGTCCGACAGACACTGACCATAGGACTGTGATGGAGGAGCTACAAAGGCCTAGTAGAGTGTCCTCTCTAGGAATAATCTCTGGGTCTTTCAGTGCAACTTTTGCTGAAAGCTGACCATAGAGTTTCCCTGGAGGAGCTAGAGGTTCCTAGAGCGGACATATCCATCCAATCCCTGCAGGATCTCAAAGGCACCTTTTCAAAATGCTCTTGTTTTGTTTTGGGGTTTTTCTGGGACTCTAAAAGCAGCGCCCATTTGAGAAGACAGTTTCTGGGGGCTCAACTCTGCAGCCCCGAGTGTTCCTCCTCGTCCCTGGTCCCAATCCCTCCTGGGCGGGCCTTGAGACCAGGGAGTTCTGGGGCTTCTCATCATGGCAGAAGCCACGCAGCCGGACTCAGCGCTTGGAATCCTGGGATTTGTAGCTCCCCGAGAGAAGGCGAGGTTTCTCCCCGGGACGCCTCTGGGCCAGAAGCCCCGCTCTCTCAGCCCGGGGCCCTCCGGCGAGGAAGGAGGCCCAGGCCGGACCAAGGGGCCCCCAGGGAGCCCCCGGGAGCCCGGCCCTGCCTCCCTTCCCGAGAGCTGCTCACCATGAAGGAGGGACGGAGGAGGGCAGGCCCGGCGTCGGGGTCCCAGCAGCAGCAGCAGGAGCAGGAGGCCGGCGAGAGGAGCTGGGTCCGGGCCGAAACTTCCTCCTTCTTCCTCCTCCTCTTGGGCCACTTCCTCCTCCTCCTCCTCCTGCTCTTTCTCGGCAGCCGCAGCAGGGGGCCCTAGTCCTCCTCCCAGGCCCAGGGCAGCAGCTCCGCCCAGAAAGGAAGGAAGGAAGAAAGACTGCTGCCTCTCCCCTGCTGCACAGAACTTAGTCAGGACTTCGTGCTGCTCGGGGACTTTCGACGGGGAGAGAAGGAAGGAAGGAGGGAAGGAAGGGAGGAGAGGAGAGTTCTGCTGCAGGGGCCCTTCCTTCCTCCGTGGGAAGTAGAGGGTCCTTGGAGCCCCACTGAGAGGCCTGGGCTTCCCCCTTCCTTCCTCTGATGCAGGAGAGAGAGAGAGAGAGAGAGAGAGAGGCCAGGAGGGGGATGCCTTTTGCCCCCGGCCTCGTCCTCCAGAATCAAAGGCCAGCCCTCCAACCACTGGGCCATGCTGCCTCTCCCCATCTACATCAATGGCCCCAGAGAGAGAGAGGGAGAGAGTGAAGCCTGCATCTGAATAATAATAATAATAATAATAATAATAATAATAATAATTTGTTTTATTGATATACCGGCGCTATTCCAAAGATCATAGCGGTGAGCAGCAAGTCAGCTAATTAGCAAGTCAGCTAATTAGCCCCCAACAGTCTGGGTGCTCATTTTAGCTCCCTCCTGGGAAGGAGGCAAGCCTGAGTCGAGCTTGGGCCCTTTGGCTGGTCTTGAACTCGCAACCTTCTGGTGGTTTGGAGTGAATGGCTGCAGGACAGGCGTTGAACCCCTGCTGCTCCAGGGCCCGGCTGGAGGCTAGGGAAGCCCCTGCTGCCCGGGCCTCTCCTTCCTCCGGTCAGCCTGGCAGCGTCCTTGCAGACCCTGCTTGTTCCTTTCTCCCGGAGGCCCCTGGGACAGCAAGGCAGGCCCTTGCCAAGGAGCAGGAGAATAGAAAGGCAGGGATGATCCCCAGAACCCTCCTCCTGGAAGTGCCGCCTGAAGGGGGCCAGGAGCAAGGGACAGAGAAGCCGGCCCAGCAGCCCCAGGGGCCACAACAGCCCAGGGCCCTTCAGCTGCAAGCGGGGCCAGAAGATTTCCGCCCTTGCTTGTCTGGGCTGCCTTTCATTGGCGCTGTCGATCGACCAGGCCTTCTTTTGGGAAGAGAAGCTCTCTGCCAAGTGGCCGGGATTCGCCTGGAGCCCAGGAGGAAAGGGGGCCGTCCGACAGGAACTAGGAAGGCAGACAGACAGGGATGCCAAGGCCAGGCTGCCTTCTCTGCCAGCGCTAGAGAAAGCAAGCATGGCTCCTGTGATGGTGGCTGTTCTTTCCTGACTGGCTGAAAGGAAGCCTCGGGGCTCCCTGGGAGAGAGAGAAGCCTCCGGCGGCCCAGGAGGAAGGCCTCCGTCTGGAGCCCCCGGGAAGCCTCCTCCAAGCGCCTTCCCCCAAACCCTCAGCAGCCCTGGCTCAGGGCTGCCTTCGATGGGGCCTGACTTGCCAGGGCCTCCCTGCCTGCTGGAGAGGGACCAGGGTCAGTCCCCGGGGGCCAAGGCCAGGGCCGGCAGCAGCAGGAGGAGGGCTGGCCCTTGGCTCCGGGCCGGGAAGAGGAGGAGGAGGAAGGGCTGCCTGGGGGAGGAGCCTCCCCTCCAGAACCGGACCCAAGCGGAGGAGGAGGAGGAGCCCGAGGGCCGAGATGGGTCCGGAGCGGAGTCCCGCCGAGGGTAAGGGGCCTTGGCAGCACCCCGCTTGCAAGGCAAAAGGCCCGGCCAGGGCAGGGCAGGCGAGGCAGGCCTTTCCGGGGGAGAAGAGGAGGAGGGGAGCCTCCGGGGGAAAGGGGCTGCTTTGGGGGAGAGCGAGCTCTGGCCCTGGAAGGAAGGAAGGAAGGAAGGAAGGAAGGAAGGAAGGAAGAAGGGGGCCTTCTTCCTGGGGCGCCTCCCGAGTCCCAGGCCTTGCTTCGCAGAACCCCTTTGAAGGCCCTGCAGGAAGCCCCTGGGCGAGTATCGGCGCCAGCAGAGACCAGCCCCGGCCTCCTCCTGCTGGGACTTCTTCCTCCGCAGTGGTCAGACCTTATTCGTCTGATTTTGGCCATCCCTTCAACATCGCCCCTTGGACGCCTTTTGGGGGGGTGGCCGTGTTCTGGAAGAGTCTTGATAGGGGTTCCTTCCATTCAGTGGATGAATGAGGGATGCAGGCCCAGGTTCCTCAACTGGCCGAGATTTGGGGGATTCGAACCCTAGTCATCAAAGCCCAGCTCTCAAACCTCAATGCCATGTTGGCTCAAGGGACAGTTCTGTTCCTAAACAACCCATTGAAGGGCACTGCCTGCTTGGACTTCTAACTGCCCAGTGCCCCCTCCTGCCCTTCCGTTGCCACTTCTATGGGAATGGGGGGGGGACATGCCAGCCTTACCCCTGACCACCCACCCATCCTGTGCCAATCTCTGACCGTTTCCCTCTTTCTTCCACAGGAGCCCAGCTCTGTGAGTCTCTGGCCACCCAGAAGCGTCAGGGCAAGGAGAAGAAGAAGCCCCCCAAATGCCCCGCAATGTCCAGCGGCTGCAGCTGGACCAAACGCCTCCTGGGCTTCGAGGGCACTGACCTCTCCACCTGGCACCATTTTGTCCACTTGCTGAACCGGCCGACTGACCCAGCAGGGCTGGGAGTCTTCCGCTTCCTCTTCGGTCAGTTCTTGCCTTCCCCACTGCTGTTGCCCTGCGCCTTCAAGTTGTTGCCAACTTATGGAGACCCAAAAGCAAAACTCTCATGGGGGCAGCAATGAGGACCCCCTCCCAGCCCCCGTGTGTCGAAAGAGCCTTTGGGGCCATGGCTCAGTGCCACTGGCCTCTGGCTCTTATCAGTCGAGGCAGGAGACTTTGGACTCAGTGGAGGAGGGAGAGGTCAGGGTTTTGCTCCCTAGTGGGCAGGGGCTGGAGAGGGGCTTTCTGGTCAAGAATCAATCCGCTCAGAGGGTCTTCCAGGCTTTTCCTCTTGGGATATAAATGAGGCTGTAGCCAGCTGGTTTGATGCATGCTGAAGACCCACCTTCACCCTCATCATCCTCATCATCCTTCCTTTTAATTTGTATGCCACGTTCCCAGTTAATGTGTCCAACGTCGTCGTTTCTTTTAGCGCCACAATGCAGATAATCTCACTCACGCATTCCTGGTTTGTAGTTCACACTGTGGAACCGCATCTCTGTGCATCTCTGTGAATTTGGTTGCTCACATGTGCCAGCACTCAAATAAAGATGGAGTCCAAGATGCGGATGTATTTGAAGCACATTCAGAGCTTTATCTCAGTTTATCCTAGGTCTATTGGCATTGGTTCCTCACACAGCTGATAGTGCAAATCTTTTAGAAAGACCGGGGAGGGGGGGGGAATCTGGCATCGATTATCCCGGGTTAAGCCTTTCCTGCAGGGCAGGATGGGGTGGACTGGTACCCCAAGTATCCTCTCACCAAAGTGCAGGTCCCAGGGTTGCATAGAATAAAAGCATGGTGGTTTAAAGTGGGATCAAACCATTATGACCCTGCAGTGCAGACCCAGCCTTGGAGGCAAAGGAGAGCCATTTCTGTTTCTGCTGCCATTAACTTCCCTCCTATGTTTTGCCGCCCTCCTTCCTCAGGGATGCTGATGGCCTTGGACATCCCGCAGGAGCGCGGCTTGAGCTACCTGGACCACAAATACCTGGATGGGCTGCAGGTGTGCCGCTTCCCCCTTTTCAACTTCCTGGAGCCGCTTCCGCTGGACTGGATGTACCTTGTCTACATGGTCATGCTGCTGGGTAAGGACCCTGCAGGAGGGAGATCCATCCTCACTAAGGAGCCCTACCTGAAAAGATCCCTGACCCCTGGCCACTGACCTCCTGGACCGGGTCGGGCATTGGCTGCCAATGAGACCCACTTGCCAGCCTTCTCTTTGCCTTTGCAGGTGCCTTGGGGATCATGCTGGGCTGCTTCTACCGGACCAGCTGCCTCCTCTTCCTGGTGCCTTACTGGTATGTCTTCTTCCTGGACAAAACCACCTGGAACAACCACTCCTACCTCTACGGCCTTTTCGGCTTCCAGCTCCTCTTCATGAACGCCAACCGCTACTGGTAAGGAGGGCCTCTCAGTGCTCACCTTTCTCTTCCAGCCCTGGGTTTTCTGGCTTTGGCAGTCCCTCTTCAGAGTTCTCCAGGTTCAGAACAAAGAAACCACATTCCCCAGCCTGTTCCACTTGTTGTCATTGCTGTTTCTGTGTGCTTTCATTTGACTTATGGCGACCCAAAGGCAAACCTATATTGCATTAGTCCAGCACAGCTGTGGTTAACAGATCTGTTTGGGTTGGTATAAATACTGTGTTCTGGCCCATTCTGAGGATTGCAAACAGACCTACACTTTATCTCACACTGAATTTGAAAAATCATCTGTGAGCCTGGATTGAAAATGGTTTTCCCTTTGCCCTGCTAAGCTCCCTCCTGATGTGTGTCTTTGTTTTCAGGTCTGTTGATGGTCTCAGGAACCCACAGAAAAGAAATGCGCATGTGCCGCAGTGGAACTACACCGTGTTGCGCATGCAGGTACGTCTCAAGACCTAGGACCTTTCCCTCTCCCTTCATGGAAAGGCTTCATTGATCTGATACGACTTGAGAGGAAAAACCAATGCCCTCTTGGTTGATGGATGCATGGTCCCAACACCTTGGGAGCTTCCTGCTCTTTGCTCCCTGCTTGTGCCACCTGAGTCCTGAATGGGCAACCTGGCAATGTGCTAAAAGGGCCCAGGGCACCTGGTACATTGTCTCCAATGAGGGGTCTCATCTTCCTGTCACTCAGACTTTTTGTATCCCCAAGAACCTTGAATCAAGTTGAGTTTTGAAGGGTTGCCTCCCCCTGATCCTCTGCACCAACCCTTTTTGGTGCTCGCTGCCTGCCTTGGAATCTCCAGAAACATTCTGGCACTTCTTCCCGGCCAGGTCTTCATTGTCTACTTCATTGCTGGCATCAAGAAACTGGATGCTGACTGGGTGGAAGGCTACTCCATGGGCAACCTGGCCAGGCACTGGCTCTTCAGCCCCTTCAGGTGAGTCGGAGCCCTGGGGACAGTCTTTAATACTGTTTGGCTGTCTGAACTCACGGATCTTCCATGCAGAAAGATATGCTTCCTGTACAAAATATGTGCAGAGGAGACTACATTCAGCACAAAATATACTGCCTACTAAATTTTGCTTTTTTTTGTACAGAAAATACATTTCTCTTCCCTCAGGTTGGTGCTTTCGGAGGAGATGACCAGCTTACTGGTGGTCCATGGTGGGGGGCTCATGCTGGACCTCACCGCCGGCTTTCTTCTCTTCCTGGACACCACCCGCCCCTTTGCCCTCATCTTCGTCACTTACTTCCACTGCATGAACTCCCAGCTCTTCAGCATCGGTATGTTCTCTGGGGACCCTAATGACCCTCTTCCACTAGAGAAGGTCAGGGACCCCCCACTCAGGCCTTCCTCTGACCTACAGCCAGAGCATTCACTTGCAAGCATCTTCTCCTTGCAGGCATGTTCTCCTACACCATGCTGGCCACTAGCCCCCTCTTCTGCTACCCAGACTGGCCGCGACGGCTGATAGCCCGTGTCCCCACATTCCTCCGAGGTCTCCTGCCTCTTTCCGAGCCTCCCCAGCCCAGTTCAGACTGCGTGTACGGAGAGGCTGGGCAACAGAGGCCAGGCAAAGGGACTCGGAGGCTGGGACTGCGGCAGCATCTGGGGGCCATCTTCACGGTGCTGTATGTGATGGAACAGTTCTTCCTGCCCTATTCGCACTTCATCACTCAGGTGAGAGAAAGGAGCTCCTTCCTAGTCTTTTAGAATTAAAAATCATCCAACAACAGTGAATAGTTGGGTCTAGAAAGTAAAAGCTCCTGTTCATGGCAGAAGGGTCTGGAAGGTCTGGGGGCGCTGGAGGAAGGGTCTGCTCAGAATCACCTGTGGATTTTCTCAGCCTTTCTTGGCCTCTTCCACTGGCATAGTTGCCCACCAACAGTATTCTGGCTTATAATGTCAAGAGAGGGAGGATGAAGCAGAAAGATCCAATTGCCCTGGGAAAACCCACCTAACCTGCCACCCAATATTGACTCCCCAAACAGGGTTATAACAACTGGACGAACGGTCTCTATGGCTACTCATGGGACATGATGGTCCATTCGCGCTCCCACCAACACGTGAAGATTACGTACCGCGACGGTCTCACTGGGGAACTTGGCTACCTCAACCCCGGGGTCAGTCCCTCTCTCTTTCTTATCCTTGTCTGTTTGTCTTTCTCTTTGTGTGTAGTAGGAGCATCTTCATGGCAAACTGCAGCCATCAGAATCTCCTCTTCCTTCCCTAGTTTTCCCTCATTGCTCATTAGATCTCCTGTGTTTTGGAGCAGGTCTTCACCCAGAGCCGACGCTGGAAGGACCACGCAGACATGCTGAAGCAATACGCCACCTGCCTCAGTCACTTGCTGCAGAACTACAACATTTCAGAACCGGAAATCTACTTTGACATCTGGGTCTCCATCAACGATCGCTTCCAGCAGAGGTTAGCCTCACACAGTCTGGGAATTGCAAAGTCCCAGAGGTAGCCAGTGCTGATGGTGTTTGTAAGTGTAAAGATTCCAGTGTGTCATTGGCCAAGATCTGACATCATGATGTGAAGTTATGCTGTGTTACACAATTTGTGGGGGGAACTGTCGTAGGTCCAAAGATTAACATCCTGCCCTTGGGACCCTCCAGGGACTGGATGGATAGCAGAATAGGAAACCCTTTCTCCCCTCCTGCTTGTGCTTCATAACCTTTGTGTCCTCAGGTCAAAGTGGTTGTGTGAATCCTCAGGGTGGGACAGTGAGGGATTCCTTGTTTTGGGACAAAGCCACGTTCAGAGCTGGTCCAGCCTGGAAAATATGGGAGTTCCGCTTCATCATGATCTGTTGCTTTTCCATCCAAACATTTTCCATCTGTCTGAGCTTGGAGTAATGGTGGCAGTCTGGGATCAGGGAGGTTCAACACCTCAGATAAACTCTTTTAAAGCTTGGTTCAGACACCTGGTGTCAGAGTAACCCCAGTCCGGCACTTTTGCTCTTTCGTCCTCCTCTCTCCGTCCGCTTGGCCCACTTGCGTCTCCTCCTCCTCAGGCTCTTTGACCCCCATGAGGACATTGTGCGGGCCGAGTGGTCCCCCTTCCGGAAGACCCCCTGGCTGAAGCCGCTGCTGGTGGACCTCTCACCTTGGCGGACGAAGCTGCAGGAGATCGAGGACTCGCTGGACAACCAGACGGAGGTGGTCTTCATTGCTGACTTCCCAGGTAGACCCTTGGCTCCTTCATTCTCTCTTGGAGCAAAGGCTTTGTGCAGGCCAAATTTGCAATGTTATGCCCATGGATAACCCCTTTGGGGTGGTGTTTGGTAACAAGAGGTGACCTGTACATTTGCAGTCCTATGTCCCACCCCACCCCCTTTGTCTGCTGGCGTGGGGCAGTCCTGGCCAGTCCCCTGCCAATTTCCCTGACAGGAATTGATCCTCAATGCACCCACCAGAGATGAGATGAGGCACCTTGCAGCTGCTTGGTGTCCAGAAGCTGACTTTCCCAACACCCCCTTCCTCCCCAAATGATAGGCCTCCACCTGGAGAACTTTGTCAGCGAAGACCTGGGCAACACCAGCCTCCAACTGCTGAAAGGAGAAGTCACGGTGGAGATTGTGAACGCACAGAAGAACCACACCTTGCGGGAAGGGGACCGGATACAGGTATGGGACCCAAGTGGGAACATGAAAGTGGAAAGGAGGTGAAACTCTCCCAAGATGCCTTCAGTGTGACCAAGTGTTCCTGATGCTTCATCTGAAAAGATAATCATAGAGGGGACCCCAAGGGCCATCTGCTCCAACCTCTGCCAGTGCCTCTGCCTAAAACCATCCCAGGAAAGAGAGTCTAACTCCTTGCAAGAGGGTACAGTCCACTGTCAAAACAGCTCTTACATTCATTCAGTGCTTCCAAAGTGTCATCTCTTTGTTGGTAATGTGGATCCACTAGACTCCTATGAGTGTGGTGGGATCTTCTTCCTTGGCGGTTTTAGTGAGAGGCTGGATGGCCATCTGCAGGGGGTGCTGCAATTGTATATTCCTGCATGGCAGAAATCCCTCTTGGGGTGATCTTGCTGCTTCCCTGACTTCTCACCACAACTCACCCCCTTTTTCCTCCTCTTTTGGCCTCAGCTGCCTCCTGGGGAATACCACAAAGTCTTCACGGTCTCTCAGGAGCCCTCTTGCTACATGTACATCTATGTCAACACCACCGAAGCCGCCCTGGAGCAGAATTTCACCCGGTTGCAGGAGCTGCGGGAAAAAGTGCAGAATGGGACCGGTGAGTTTGCTGAGGGCTGGTGGCCAGTGCTGTTTCCCCTTACTGTGCAAGACTGGCAAACCGATTACTGTACAGATGCCCCATAATACCGTTCTGGGTTGCACCAGGTGCCCATAATTCCTAAATGGTTCTGGGACCCTGATGTTGGTGCGGGTGGGGTCTGGCTCTCTTCATTTCCTTGCAGGACTTGGGACATACTGATTTTTGCACCACCTTTTTCTCTGCACCCGGCTTCCCCAGAAACGGAGCCTCTCCCCCCAGAGCTGCAGCCCATCTTGGATGGCTCCCTGGCGAACGTGACCCAGGCGGACCCCGTGGTGGAGGCCTTCCTTCGGCGGCAGCGGCTCAAGGAGGAGCTGCAGAAACGCCGCAGTGCCAGCTTAGTGGAGCGTTTCCACCGTTTCATGTCCAAGAAGTACTTCATCTTCCGCAGGAGGTGAGAGAGACAGAGAGAGACTTTCGAGATCGGGTGGGATATCTTAATGAGATATTTTGATGATGGGACACATGTCTAAGCACTAAATTCATTTATGTTTCATATGCACATTATACACATAGCCTTGAGGTCTCTTTTTCTTCCTTGTAGCCTTTTGATGACCTGGATCTCCCTGAGGAACCTGGCCTGGGGCCGTCCTTCCCTGGAGCAGCTGGCCCAGGAGGTGGCCTATGCCAACATGCAATTTGGAGAGGACTCCTCTTCCAATAAGGGGGACACTTTGCACAAAGAGCCTGAGCGCTCAGACCTCTGACCAGTAGTCCTTGCTGCACCGGCCATCACCATTCGCTGCAGCAACAGCAGACTCCAAAGGAGGCCAGCGGAGACAAGCAAGACCCCAAGGACTCCTAGGGTGGCTGGACAATGGGTCATCTTAGCTAGACCCTTCAGGGAGGCTGGAAGAAGAAGCCACCTCTGTTTTCTGGACTCCTTTTTTTCTCCTTCATGGGGCCAACAGGTCTTCTGTAGCCCATGTTTTTTGGGATGGTGATACACAGGTTCAAAGGGAATGGAACGCACTTGGGGCAACTAGAGATTCTTTGGGGTTGGGTGGGATTGTCAGGGCCAAGAACATGGTTTATCTTAACGCTGTGCCCAAAAGGGGCAGGGATTTTAGTGTTCAATAGCCAGGGACCAAGCTATGGTTTAAGGGCCTTCTCCCTTGTCCAGAGCTGTCTGGCCATGTCATTGTCCTGCAGGAATGTGTTGCTGCGTGATGAATGGGTGCAAGGAGGAAAGGGGACTTCCATTAGCAAAAGAGTGGAAAGTGGGAGAGAACAGCCTGAGCTGGCCTGGACCAGAGACAGAAAATGGAGGGTAAAGCACAATGGAAAAGGTTGCCTTAAGCCATTGGAAAGGCAGCTGGACAGGGGCAGAAACATTGGTCCGGTAGACCTCAGCCATTGCCCATCATTCCCACCTCTCTCTGTGTAAGAGGAACATCTGGCTTTCCAGATGTTGTTGGACTCCCCTCTTCCCCATTGCTCCAGGTACAGAGCGTCTTTTCATTCTATAGTCAGTATTTCCTGTTTCTTATTAAAAAGTGCATTGTACAAAAGTGCCTATGTCTACCTTCCTCTGAGGCTGAGATAAGGGCAACTTGCCCAAGGTCTCCTGGTGGATTTCCTTGGCTGCATGGAGATTTGAACCCTCTACTCCTGGAGTCCAAGAGTCCAACCACGGCGCAGTCTCTACTGACAATGTCTGCATATTAATTAGTGGCTTAACCCACTTTCCTGCCCTCCTGGGAGGCTTTGAGTGGCATTAGGGCCAGGAAGGCAGAGGCCGGGCCCTCCAAAGTCTTCAAAGCCAAGGGGCTCTGCCGGAGGCGCCTTTCCTTCCGAAAAGGGCTTGGGAGGCTCTGGCAGGTGAGGCAGCTGCGCCAGGCTGCTGTGGAGCCACTTAAGCCTTTGCCCAGCCTTGTGGTCAAAGGCACCGCCTGGCAGCTGTGAAAGCAGATCTTAGAACAAAACCCCGGTTGCCAAAAGGGATTAGGAGCAGGAAAGGCAGGTGACGGCCAGCAGGTGCCTGGGATGCCTCCCTCCTCCTCCTCCGCTTTGCCCTGGGCCTTTGAACTGGCTTTGATGCGCTCTAATTAGGGATGGCTGGGAGGAGGGCCAGGCCTTCCTCCTCTCCTCCTCCTTCCCCCTGCATTGACTTTGAGCATTTGTTTTGAAGTGGGGATCAAAGGGACTGGCAGCGCCAGGGGGGTCTGGTGAAAGAGGGAGGGAAAGGCAGGCACCCGCCCTATAAATAAAGCCAGGAATGCTCCAATGGCCTGCCAGGGGCTCAGCCTCTCAAGGAACAACCCACCGGCCCCAAAATACTCCTGGTGTGAATGCGGTACGCTCTCTCTCTGACATTTAGCCTGTCAAGGAGCCAGAGGGACACAGTTAACCAGGGCTGAGGGTGAAGCAGGGACCCACTGGGAGCATTGAGGATGGAAGCTGGGCTGCTGCTGGGGCTCACTTGCCTCTGCTCTCCTTTGGCTGCTCTGGTGCTGGACTTCAATACCATCCGGGGCTCAGCTGAAGTGTCCACCTCTGGAAAGGTGAGAGATCCTTCCCCAAGAATCGCTGTAGTTTGTTGTAAACTGCCGTCTTGCCCACAGCCCACTTTGCAGAGGAATCTCCTCAGGCCTCCTTTGGAATGGCCCTTCCCTGAGAAGCACCTGGGTTAAGATGCTTCCAGTTCCATCTCAGATCTGTCTTTGGCACCAGGCGGACCCTAACTATCTTGGGGGGCATGTCTCACCCCGCAGAGCACCCAATGCTTGACCGACAAGGACTGTCCAGTTGGGAGATTCTGCCACAAGACCAGGGAGGAGCTGCCCTCGTGTGCTGCTTGCCATGGGCTACGAAGGAGGTGCCAGCGGAGCACCATGTGCTGCCCAGGGATGCTCTGTATCAATGGTAAGCGGTGGCCCCAATGCCAGGCCCTTTGCCAAGATGAGAGTGCAGCAGTTTCTGTGTCCCTGTTAGATGATTCCTGTTAGTGAGCATATTCCACCTTTCAGCTTTATATAAAAATTTTCCTGGATGGGAAGGGTAAGCCCCTTTTGAGGTCACATCCTACATTTCTGTCCAGGAGGAATTCTAAAAAGCCTGAGTTTACATTTATATGGATGTTTTAACTTTTATTTTTTAATGCCCTCCATTTTTCTTGGATGGCCTACATTTTGCAGTTCCTTGTCTTCTGTTGTGGTTACGACATCTGGTCACCTTGGGATGCAGGTGTGCACACACTCCCACTGGCCTTTAGATTGGTTTGAGCAAGGGAGTGGTCAGGCAACCCGAGGGACAAGAGAACAGGAAGAGATTTCATCAACTGGGTGGTTCCCATGTCCACTAATGAATCCAGGTCTCAGTCCAAACTTGAATGCTTTGAAATACCTGAGTAGGTTGCCCATGGACTTCATAGATACTGTACATACAAGATTTTGTAGCAGCTTCAGACAGGTGTTGCTATTATTCTCCATGCCAGATGTGTGCAGTCAGGCTGAAAGGATGATGCTGGCTGGAGGACGGAAGAAGCCCAATGATCGGACAAGGGTTGGCTCAAAGGACACAATCCAGCCTCCTCTTCCATCAGGCCGCGTCTTGAAGGAAGGAAACCCCCAAACGCCACCTGGGAAAGGTAAGGGGACAGAGGCAGCCCTTGCTTGGCTTCTCTGTCAGCTGCAAAAAGGAAGCCGAATTCCTAAATTCCTATAAGGTAGCAATTCCTCAATTTCCATAAGGTAGAGCCACAGCAGATAAAGTGGAATCAGGCTGCTATAATTATGAAGGACAGATGCACTTGAGCATTCATAGAGTAATAGCATCCTAGAGATGGAAGGGGTCCCCAGAGGCCATCAAATCAAATCCAGCCAGAGAAGGAAACCCTTCTGGGCCACTGGTTCCCTTGTCCAACTGCTCTCACCCACAAGAAGCTCTTTCAATGTTGCATCAAAATCTGCTCTCCTGAAAGACTGCTTCCAAGAGAAGAGATTAACAGGCGGATGTCTTTGTCTCGATTGCTTTTTCTGCAGCCCAGGAGGGTGAGAGCTGCCTCCGTACGGCCGACTGTGTCCGGGGCCTGTGCTGCGCACGCCACTTCTGGACCAAAGTCTGCAAGCCAGTCCTCATGGAGGGCCAGATCTGCTCCAGGCGAGGGGGGCAGAAGGAAGGTGCTCAGGGCCCCGAAATCTTCCAGCGGTGCAACTGCGGCCCAGGACTGTCCTGCCAGCTGCCGCTTGGTGGGGCACCCCAGCGATCCCGCTTGCGAGTCTGCCTGAGAAAATAAACAGGCCCCAGTTCGTTCTGTAAAGCAGAACATTTCCTAAGATTGAGAAGATCCTCTGGGCAACAAATGCAACAAGACCAGAGAAAAATCCCATCACTTCACTGTAACATTGGGCCCCCAGCCATGGCTACCTGGGCAAAGGGATGCCTCCAGGCTGTTCATTGCTTACACCAGGATTTGCATGTCTCTCTATGGAAGTGTGCATGTTTAGATCCTGCCAAAACCCTGCTGTCAGTTTCTCGGTTTGGTCAGCATAAGTCAAGAGGTGACTTGAATGGTGACAGATACATAGACAGACACACCCAGCCGTGTGTGTCAAATAAGTTTTTGTAGGGCTGGGGCTGGAGCACCATTTAGGTTTCAGCTCCAGGAGTGGATTTAGACCTTTAATTATCCTGGCTCCCTCCTGGGGAACCTTGGGATTTGCAGTTATTTTTACCCAGCTCTCTTTATTGTGAGACAGATAAAACCATTTTGGGTGGAAACCAATATAATAATTTAAACAGCAAAAGACATATCCAACAAGCCAAAAACAACTGAGTTTTTTAAAAATGTCTACTGTATTTTTAAAGCCTTGTCTGATCTGACACCCAAAAGAAATCAATGCTGGTGCTAGATGGGCCTCACAGGGGAGGGAACGCCACAAGTGGGATGCCACAGTAGAGAGGGCCTTGTTCCTATGTCCTCCCCTATGGCATTGCCCCCAATCTGGCAGATCTGTCCTCAGGAAGGCATAACTAGGGAGAGGCACTCCTTCAAGTATGGACCTCCCAAAACATTTAGGGTTTTCCCTGGGGTGACCAACCTATTGACTATTTAATGGACAACATAAATATTTTAATGTTCTTGGGTATAGCATATACTGTGTGTATTTATTAGGGACATGGAATTGTGGCAATGGTCTGTTGTTGTAATCCACCTTGATTCCTCTGGGAAAAGGCGGAATACAAATAAATTATATTATTATTATTGTTGTTGTTGTATACCACCTCAGTTCTAAGCAACTTGTAACTATTTGTAAATAAATTAGCTTTTCACCTGGGTTCAGATACGTCTCTCAAACCTTTATTTCAAGCATCTTTGCTTCCTTTTGTCATCTGCCATCAATATATCACAAACACAACCCAGCTCTGAAGCTCAGCACTGGCTCATGTTTTGTGTCATTCTGCGCACTACAAGTACCACAGAATGGCCATGCCATGTAACTCGGCTATGCTGAATATACGTAATGATTTATAAATCTGTAACTTTTAAAGGCAAAGGACAACAAAGGATAAAGAAGGGCCTTTTCAGCCATTTTATTTACTCCTTGGTTCTTTTTCAGTCTGCTACCTTTGCAAATCGTTCCCACCGGTCCCCATTGCCACAGTTGTTAGGGTATCTGTGGAGATGGGGAGTTTTCTCTGGATCCTTCTAAGATCCTGACCTGGTGCTCCCAGTCTTTGCACACTGTCAGCAAAAGTTTACATCCCAGCAGTGGGGTTTTCTTTCCCCAGGCCCACCATAGCAGGGCCACCACCTTCCCTGCTCCCACACCATCTCAGTGGGAAATGGCTTTCTTGGGTTTCCTTGTTGGGAGACAGGGAAATGGGAGACTCCACCAAAAGGTTTTAGATCCTTCTCTGCCACCAATTTGTTTCAGATGCCACATCCAGAGTAGAAGATTTAAAATGCGCACACACAAACACTCTTGTGCACTGCGACTGATGCTTTAATCACCACAGCACACACTTTATTTAGAAGTACCACCGATGTTTTAAAAAAGGGCACATGGCCTCCCCATCCTTTGAACACAAAGGCACCCCCTCCCCGAAATAGCACCAAAGCAATAAGTTACAGTTCCAGGCTAGGAAGCCAACACCGCAGCCCTGCAGACCCGACTGTCAAGATGCCTGAGGAGCTATTCACTCCGGTCTTTTGGCTCCCGGTACTTCCACTGGATGTACTCAAAGATGTCTTTCTCACTGTCCACAGGGAGGGGTTCTCCAGCGACCCCTGGAAAAGCAAGGCAAGCAAAGTTGGGGTTCACCAGGCCAGACATTAAGCTCACTGCAGGAGACACAGGTCAGCGACCAGATGTTCTGCCCTCACTGGTTGAATTTTCAAAACTGTTTTATTAATGGCCTTTCTCTCAGTCCAAAATGGTGATGACTAACACATACAAAAAGCATTCCTTTTACAACCAATTTTAAAGAACCCAAGGAGTATTTATTAATCTAAGGTGTACTGATATATTAAAAGTATCGATTCACCTTATGACTGTTGTTAGGCAGTTTCCCCTCCCCAATAAAACCCCAAAGGCAGGAAGGAAGAGACTCACCCGTGACGCCCAAGGGCCGGATCGTGTATTCGTTGAGCGTGAAGCCCTTCTCCAGCGCATGGGTGCGCATGTTCTTATTGAATATGTCGCTTCCAGTAAAGTACAAAACTCCACAGTAATACTGATCTTTGGGAATCAACCTAAAGCACAACCAAGACAGGGATTAGTATTTTTAAAGGTTTCAAAGATGTTAATTTTTTAAAAACCCATTATTATTTTTTGTTGTTCCTCTACTCCCAACATTTTTCATGAGATACTTTTTATGTTTTCATTAGTGCTGCTGCAGGGTGTGGCATAATGGGCTGTATGTTACACTTGCTACCTTTGGGTTTATAACACTTAATCAAAGTTAAATTAAAACAACAACAACAACAGAGAGAGACTAATTTGGGCAGATGGTGACATGCAGAGAGAAGAGGCCCAGGTCCAAGCAAGCCCCTTTCCTCATCCCACCACTTTCTGGTGGCCACAGTGCCCTGGTTGAGACTTACCTAATATCGATTCTCCTGTATGGGTAGTTAGTTCCTTCCTCTTTGCATGGAAGCTGACACACTCCCTGTGGGAGGCAGAGAAGGAATAAAACTAGTACAAGAAATGTATGAAAAACATCCAGAATCATCAGACGCCCGGCCCCACATCCTCCATTAAGAGGGCTGCTGCTTCAGTGTGCCAAAGCCCTGGATTTCACTGGAGGACACAGAGAGAGAGCATCAAATTAAACTGCCATCTAGAAATGGTGACCCCACAGTCCCACTGAAGCAGGATTTCCTTCCAAGTTGCTGTAGCCGAGATAGATGTTTTGTGCAACAAAAAAGAGCTGTGTAGCTATTTTCAGAGATGATGCTGGCACCTGGTGAGAATCATGCCACCCTCCAAATGGAGTTGGACTGCAACTCCTAGCAGCCCCTGCAGCACAGCTGGAGACACGCTTGGAATTGTAGTTCACCAGTATCTGGAGACTGCATGATCCTGACTATTGCTCTGGTCTTGGTGTTTTGCAAAGTAGGTTTCTAGGCTCTTATTCTGGAGACCCACTGGGACATATGCAAATAACAGCCTTATGACTTACTGCTTTTGTGCTCACTATGTGTCTCTCACCCACATTCCTCACCCGAAAAACATCAATGGCATCCATCCATCTGTACTACCTAATGGACTCAGAACATCAGGCCTGTTAAAAAAGATTTTACATAGGGCACAACCTATGTATGCCCATCACAGAATGCACATTTTTCAGTGCAAAATAATAATAATAATAATAATAATAATAATAATAATAATAATAATATCCCGCCCCTTTAAGGTCAATCGGGGCGGCACTCTTGGTGAAGAGGGCTGTGAGTTAATAATAATAATAATAATAATAATAATAATAATAATAATAATAATAATA
>NC_056527.1:120422525-120501147 GCF_019175285.1 Sceloporus undulatus
TATTTATTTATACCCGCTCTTCAGCCAAGGCTATCAGAGCCGCTTACAATTTGTTAATCAGACGTTTCCCTGCCCTCAGGCTTACAATCTAAAAAAGACAGACACATCAGGAGAAGGGAATGGCACTAGGGAAGGGGGAAAGTCCAGCAGATCTACCCAAACACAACTGTTTCAGGAGCACATGCAGCCAGGCAATGGGAAAAAGATACCAGAGAGACACCCTTGAAGTCAAATTGAAATTCAACAGGCATACATGAAATAGAATGTTTGTTGGTTTTGTTCCAAACAATGCTTCACCTTGTTCTTTATGGCAAAACCCACATCAAAGGGAGTCTGAATAACTGCATTCTGGCAAAGCATCGTCTGCTGAAATACAAAACCTGAGTTTTACTGGAGCCAAAGATCTCTTCCCTCCAGCGCCCAACAGCTGAATCCAGGGGGAATGTTATTTTTAAGGGAATGCACTTCCTTCTGAGGTCAAACTTGAAAGCGGCATTTCCTTTACTTTGACATCCTTAGTGAAACTTCTGGCTTTTCAACAAAAAGGCAAGCTGGGGCTTTGTCTGGGTCATAAAGTGGCATCCAAATCAGAAGAGCGTTTCAGAACGGCTACCTGTGGGAGCTGGGTTTGACCCAGCAAAGGGGAAACTGGGAAACAACATGATAGCTGTCTCTAAAACATCCGAAAGGCTCCAAATATCTGAAGCAACTGCTCTGCTACCCTTTAATTACGATGTTCAGGAACATGCTATAATAAAATGAAGATGAGCCATAGCCACTGTTTTTTCCCTCTGCTCCACAAAGGACAAACCAATGTATCCAAGTTACAAGAAAGGAGTCTGTGACTAAAATCAGGAAAACCTTCCTGATCATAAGAGCTGTTTGGCAGTAAAAAGAACTTCCCCAGAGTTCTCTAAACAGAGCCTGGATGCATATGTCTCAGAAGTGCTTTACTTGGGCAATGGTAGCGGGGTTGGATTAGATGTCTCTTGGGGTACCTTCCATTCTATGGTTCCATGATTCTCCCCACAGATTTGGCTTCCTTTTAAAACCAGATTAAGACACACAGAATTGTAAAAAACACGCCCCACTCACCATGAATTTGGTGTCTCCCTTTGACAGCGTATCCGTGACAAAGTGGACCTTCTCCAGTTGCTCGACCACTTGGTGCAAAAGCTTTGGCTTCAGAAGTAATAATATTTGTCACAACCAAGCAGTTTACAAAATTCAGCAATAACTTATATACAGCTGCCATTCTACAGGAGTCAAATTAATTCTTCCCCAGCTTCATACAGAGGCCAAATGTCATTTAGGATTTGTTCCCTTATCGAACCCCCAAATGCTAACATGGGACTTTATCAAACTGACTAAAGCGCTTTACAGAGCGCCCAAAAAGGGCGGTCTGCCGGCACCCGTGTTTGCTGCACCAGGGAACCGCAGTGGACAAACCGCGCGATTCCCTGGCCCCGCAAAAAGCGAGTTCTTTTTGTGCTGCAGTTATGACGCCGCAAGGCATCAATGGCGCACTTGCGGCATCAATGGCGCACTTGTGGCGTCGTTACTGCACTGCATCCACGACATCAAAATGGTGATGCCCATATGTATAGGGTGCTGCCATTTTGACGTATCCAGTATGTCCTAGGGATGAGGCCTGATTGGACGCTGCGTCCTCGGCCAACCCCTAGGACGTACTGGGGCCATGGCAAAGGCTCATGTAGAACGGGCCTAAGTATTCTCTGTGGCTACAAGCCCCTCCTAACCCTTGGCCACCTTCCAAATCCCCTTATAGCCACTTTGTTGAGCCGAACAGAGGACCCAATGGAGCTGCAACACCATTTAAGCCAAGCCGGCAGCCAACATGATTTGTGGCTGGATGAGACACTTGTATAGTAGACAGACTGAAGCCACAGTTACGTACAAACTACTTGCTCTGATCTTTAACATAACACACGCTGGCAAGAGACACACACATATATACCTGTTTGGGAGATTCTGATGTGAAGTCTGGATGGGTGAGGAGGATGTCCATGTCCCCACTTGATTCTGCACCTGTTGAGAAAGAGCATATATAAAACCGCCCTGCTCTGGAGACTCTTTACGGGTTGAAAAAGATCTACCAAGAGCTACACGTTGCCCTTGGCTCCCAGTGTCAATCCCAACTAAAATGGTCAGCCGGGTCAGTGGGAACTTGTTAAGCCAACGCCAAGGCGTGTGCCCCAGAGATTCAGTGGGTCTAAACTGACTGGGACTAAGAATAAGATTTAGCCCTTTATGTTTTCTTATATTTATAGCTCTGCCATGGTTTTAATGATCCAGTTTACAGGATACATTTTGCAAGCAGGTTAACTGACTGACCAAATGCCGATGTATTCAGAAACAGAAATCACCTTTGCTCATCCTAGACCTGAGTACAAAGTGACTTGATTGTTTCTGCCTCTGGCTCCTGGCCTTCTCATCCTTCCTCATTACATGTCAGGAATTTCCAAACCCAGTCAACCAGAACAAATAAGTCTCAGAGACTCACCGGATACAGAAAAATCACCTAGGCAGAACTAAACCCATATTTCCTCCCAAAAGAACTTGCACATCCCAATGATCAAACCCAACTCAATCCACCAACAGGCTGTTAAAGTAGCAGGCAACACCAACCTCGCCGGAAACTGCCACACACCGTAGCAATGTATTGGGGGTCCACTTCCTTGACCTTGCTCAATACGATTTCCTGTTGTGGAGGAAACAGACCAAGAAATCTGACTTCTCTTTTGCTGATTCTTGTGCCTCTTCCCTCAGTGAAGAATGTGACCCCTTTGCTCACCTGCATCTCCAACATTTCATTCCTAGGGATTCTTTTCTCGAAGTCTTCAAAGTACCTGCACAAACACAAAAAGATAACCAGGGATAAGGAAGCAGCAGTAGCTGCAATCCTCAGCATGCTTGCTTTGAAGGAAGCTCATTTTCAAGTGTTGTGTTTGTCAAAGACTGGCAAGTTTTTAGTAACTGGGCTTCTTATTCCATGGCATTTCAGATAACAACCTTTGTGGATAAATCAGGTATTTAAGGCCATATTAGAAGCTAATCAACTACTGTAATCCAGCTCACACTTTCTTTGGGTTATTCAGTTTTGGAACAGACAAAAAAAAAAATCTGACTCGAGAGTTGCTCCAGAATGCAGTCTTCAATGGTTTTCTACCTCTAGGCAAACACATGTTCAGTTACAAATGGCCCAAACTAAAAGCTCAGAGGGACAAAATAGGCAGGCCTTACTTTAAACCGATCCGTTGATGATGGTTCAATTTGTGCTCATTTTTCTTTAGATCTAGAAAGACGAGAAAGAGGTCACGAGTGAAGTGTTTTGTGAACTGGCATGGCATGGAGCCTTTTGCTATGTTGTTTTACCAAGGAGTAAGGCTATCACAGTTTTGGATCTGGGATTTGCTGCAGAGGCAGCTCAATTTCTCTAGGAGGTGTGGGAGTGAGGAAAAGGAAAAGGCAAGATTTAGGGTGGGTTAGCAGTATCCAAAAAATGGGAGGTGTGGGATTTGGATAGTTAGAATGGATTTAATTTATACCCTGCCTTTCTCTTAATATGATATCCAAGGCAGCTTGCAGTGAAGGGCAAAAGAGAGCAAGTTAACAGATAACACAAAAGTTAAATATGTAATCCTGACAAAACAAAAGTACAGTTTGTCCATTAAAAGATCCTTCTGGAGCATCTGGCTAACAATGCGAGAAGGGTCAGCTTTGGCCCGGAAAGGAAGGTCATTGCTCCAAGTTTAGGGAGCATTGTAACATAACACACCTTAGTTAACAATTTAATGGGACGATGCACAAGTGCTCTTTTACTCACTCCCATAAAATCCAGGAGGGGAGAGGGTGCCCACAGGAGAGCTGTACCAATTTTTTAGAAGGCCCTGTGCCCATCATGGTCACAAGGTGGATGGAGAGCAGAAATAAAACTCTGTTTCCAAGGCATCCCCAGTTCTGGGTAGATGTTGATTTGTTTGGTGATGAGCAGCAAAGCAGCTCCCTCCCATCCACTGGCAACGGATAAGAGGACTCACCTTCCAGTGTTTTGATTCCTTCATCCACAAATTTCCTGGCAGCGGCAGGACTGGGGGGAAAAAGACACAAGAATCTCCTCAACAGAAGGGCCACAATCTCAGTTACCACCTATACAGCAGCTGTAAGGAGGCTGATAACCAAGGTGAAGGGCAACAGCCTTTCAAAAAGAGGTGAGATAGCAATTCCGGTTCTTAAAATGGAAACATATTTTTGACAATGAAAATCCTGAGAGTGAGTGACAGAAATGAAGGTGTAAAAAGCCCACAGAGGGGACAAGTAAGCCTTTGGTTGTGGTGGTGAGGAGAGTCTATAGACAGGGATATCCCTCTCAATACCTCTAGCAGAGGAGCCCTCTCACCCTCCTCAAAGCAGTCTGTTCCATTGTCTCACAGCACCTAAGCATTATGCTGTTCCTCCCCATGTTAAGCTGGAATCTGTTTCTAGTTCTATTCATCCGTGGTTGGAGCAACCAAGAACAAACCCTTCCCTGTCTGGGTAATAGCCATTCAGGCATCTGAAGATCACTTTCCATCTCCCCTGCTTGGCAATCTGTAAGCATTCTGCTTATGAAACTCCAACATAGTGAACAGCATCACCAGAGGAATATTTCAAACACCCTCTCCCCAAATCCCCAAGAAAGCTCTGACCCTCAAAAGGAGCAACTATGTTTTGGCACCAGAGATTAGATAGAACAAAATCCAAAACCTAAAAAAAGTGATAGCTTTATGGGCCAACCAAAATGCAGAGATTGGATATGGTTCTTGAAAGATCCATCCAAACTTCTCACAACAGAGAGATCCTCTCAGGAACCCTACTAGTTCCCGCAAACCTTCTTTTATTTTCAGTGCTTGAAAGGCACATAAGTATTTACCCAATGCCGCTAACTCTAGTCAGGAAATTGATTGAAGAACTCGTATCATCCTGTCGAATCTAGACGGGAAGAAATGTGTGCAAAATTACTCACCTGTAAGACGCACTCAGAGGTCCACACAGATCCACCGGACAGAGACAACCTGCCTTAGCTGGGGCTGGGAAGTAGGAATGAAGTACCTCTTAGTGTGAATGCGAGTTAAGGATGAAAGAGGCTTTCCCTTGGGCTGAGGGGATATGGGAGGAAAAGAGGACCAAGATCCAAGGACCCAGTCCAGCGGTGGCAAGGCAAAATGCCCACCACAGGGCTCTGGCCTGGGCACCCGCACTTTCTACTGGGACTTGTGAAGGCTCCTTTCTCCTTTCAGCACAGACCCAGGTGGACATCTGCAGTGAGCCACTCTTCTGTCCCCAGGGCCACCCAGGGGCTGCATGGACTGCCAAGAATGGTGAAAAATGAAAACAGAACAAAACCAGAACAGGTCTATCTCTGGTTTTTTGGTGTGTGGTGAAATGGACCTCCCAGAAGAGGCAAATCATGCATTCTGGGGACCAGAAACGGGGCAACTTTGGAACCTGGAGCAGCCACAGTCGGCAAGAACAATCTCTGGGGTGAGGAGGGAGCGCATGCCAACTCCCAGCATGGACAACAGTGAGGCTAGGCTAGTCTAGTCTAAGCCGATCCCAAACTGGGACAAGGTCAATTCCCCAAGAGAATTCCAGCCAAAATATCCAAACCCATACCTTTTCCAGTTTCCGCAATTTCCCAGTAGATAAAAACTCATCAATCTTTTCAGCAATTTTTGCTCCAACGCCATCCTAAAAGACAGATTTATGTACACAGTGATGCACATTATGTCGCCCCTGAAAGTGAAGGGCATTGCAACATGCCTCCCAACCCAAACAACCCTCATCCCCAAGCACTTGACAGGACCCTTGCCACTGCTTTCATGCATATTCCATCGTCTCACATTAATGTGCCTGAAACAGCTCACAACCGTAAACCAGCACTCAAAATGTCAAAGACTGCCGAAGTGTCTGTTTCTTTCAACATACAATACAGGAATCCAAGCAACACAATTCTATAACAGTTAATATTCAGCCAAATCACTGACAGATGCAGAAATGGAATGATTTTTTAAGCAGATGCTTATCTAACTGAAAAAGGGGAACCCAGAGCCTTCCTCAGTCACAAGACTTACTAGTTTCTTGGCTTCAGCTCCACTTTTGATCTTGCTTGGATACTTGGATATTACAGAAGCTGCTTTCCTGTGTGAAGCAATAAACAGATAAATGTATCTGTGTTCCAGAACGAACTGCAAAAAGAATGGGGCCAGAATCCAATAAGCCATTTTTACTGGTGTGACTCCTGGTGAAACCAGTTTAACTGCTTGCCTTCATAGGTGCTGGAAACCCTCCACAAACTGCAGACTGCATAGATTTATGTGTCGGATGTGTTGGTTTTTCATGGGAAAATATGGCACTAAACATATTTCTGTGGCAAATTTTTTACCTCACATTTTGTTTTTGTTTTTTGGGGGGGGATGTGGGCCAGAAATCTGTGTTCCTATCAACCCAGGTCTCAGAGCCAAGGTCCCTCTCTGCACAGCTATTCCCAAGTAGGGCCCATGGAGGTTGGCTTTGGGCTGAAGGCTTCAGACTCTGCATCAGCGCAGCAGCATTGCAAAAGGGAAACCGCAGCACCATCCCAGGAGGCCTTGTGCCTGGAGGCTCTTTGCCCTCCAGGGCAGACCCTGCCCAGGCCTCCTCCTCACCTGTAGGCGTTGTACTTGTGGATGGCTCTGTTCACGTTCCTCTCATAGTTGGCCAGTTCTGAAAAGAAGAAGAAGAAGTGAGTGTGAAACAGCGCAAGGAGAGCAGGGGCCTGAGGACTGAACGGCGACTCTGGAGGCCAAGGCCCCATCCCCGGCTCAGCCATGGGAGCCCAGCGGGGGACTAGTCACACTCTCTCAGCCTCAAGGGAAGGCAAGGGCAGGCCTAGGCTCCGATGAACAAGCCTTGCCAGGTCAACTCAGGGCTCCGCTCTGCTCCACAACAAACTCCAACTCCCAGAATCCCACAGCCTTGAGCCAGGAAGGTTAAAGCGGTGCTAAACCCTTACCCAGGGCATCTAGACCCTCCTCCCTCCACGTCTGCGGATCGGAGGATTCACGGCCTTGACTCATGTGTCCTCTCTAGGTCCTCCTCCAGGGCAACTCTAGGGTCGGCTTTAACGGAAAGTTGCCCTGGAGGAGGACCTGGAGATCGTTCCTAGAGAGGACACTCTTCGAGGCCCTTGTAGCTCCTCCGGCGCAACTCTATGGTCAGCGTCTGGAGGACCTAGAGATCCCTAGAGAGGCCTCTTTGTTATCTGCGGGTCTCCCCTTTCCGCGGGGGCCTTGTGCCCTGACCCCGGCCAAGACGGAGGGACAAGGGTCTAGCCTAACGCTCTCCAGAGAGCCGCCCGAGAACCCACCGGAGAGGAAGTCGGTGATGCCGGCGTTGGGGTTCTCCTGAGGGGCCTTCCTTTTGCTCATGGCCGCCGCAGAGAGGGCCCACAGGGGCCAGTTTACCGTGACACGACCCTAGCTTCCGCTTCCGGGAACACCAAGGCCCACCTCCCACTCCAGAGAAACAGCTCCCGGAAGTGACGTAAGCGAGGAGCCAGTCGGGCAGAGAAAATAAAAAACCTCCCGGAAGTGACGCGCGCAAGGGAGAAAGAGACCCGCATTCCGGAAGTGACGCAGTTAAGAAGCGTGGGACCCGGAAGCGGAGCTGCTGGAGCCGAGAGGATCATGTGAGTGAGGGGTGGGCTACGCTGCTTGTGGCCGGGTTTCCTCGCCTCCCCTGACGCCCCTTCTCTCTCTCTCTCTCTCCCTTCAGGGCAAAGGTCACCTTCAAAGTCACGCTCACCTCCGACCCGCGGCTGCCTTACAAAGTGTGAGTCCCTACGGCGCATGCGCGGGCCTCGCCGGTTCGACACGTCGCCTTCAGCGGAGGAGGCCGGAAGCGGGGAGAGGGAGGGCGTTTCCTCACATCCGGTCCCTGCTGTCACTGCTGCTTTTGCCCTCGTGAGCCTTGGCCAAGTCTCTTCTGTGGACTACAGCTCCCATCACTCTCCAGGAAGTTGCTTCCCATGTTCCCCCAGCCTCCCTGCCCAGGGGACTACAAATCCCAGCACCCCCAGGCAGCATGAGCCAGGACTGCAATTGCCATGATTCCCCAGCGCTTGGGAGCCTCCCCTTTCTTTGGCTGGAGCTCAGGAAGAGCCCCTTCTCTGGACTACCCTTCCCAGAATCCCCCTGGAATCACACTTCCTCCTTAGCCGAGACATTCCTGTTCTGATCCAACGCAGGCGTCTTACCGATGGCTTCTCTTCCGCAGGTTAAGTGTCCCCGAAAGTACGCCTTTCACTGCTGTCTTGAAGTTCGCTGCGGAAGAAGTAAGTTGCTGGGGTTTCCTCCTTTTGAAATGGCGGAACGTTTCTGAATGCAGAGAGAATGAAAAGAGCTGTAAAGCAGCCCAGGAGCATGAAGTATGCCTTTTGACTTCTGGCTGAAGCGGCATTGCTCTTTCAAAGGGGACCAAGCGTTCTAACTCTTTGTTCTTCTCTTTGGTTTAGTTCAAGGTACCGGCAGCAACAAGCGCCATCATAACCAACGGTGAGTGTCTTCAGTGCCACAACGCGGCTGAATTCTGAGGAAGACCCTCCTGTTAGTGGTCTTCCTCTGTGGGTTTGAATCCTGCTCAGCCATGGAAACCCACTGGGCGACCATTGGGCATAAGTCACACTTTCTCAGCCTCAGGGGAAGCAATGGCAAACCTCCTCTGAACAAACTTTGCCAAGAAAGCCCCAGGATAGGTTCACCTCCTCAGGGTCACCATTGGTCAGAAATAGCTTGGAGGAACACAACAACAACAACAACAACAAATGGTCATGTGTTGTCTGAGTGAAGTCATCCCATTGTCCAAAGTCCAGATGTCCAGTGGACTGGGAGGAGAAAGTGAATGGCTGGCAATGGTGTTGCCTTCTCTATCCCTTCAGGGATCAAAAGAGCCCAAAATGGGGGCTTTCTTCCATCCTGTGGAATCCTGGGAATTGTATTTTGTGGTGGCACCAGAGCTTTCTGTCAGAGAAAGCTAAATGTCTCACAAAACTACAATTCCCAGAATTCCATTGTGCCATGGCAGTTAAAAGTGGTGTCAGACTGGATTCTCTTTGCAGTGTAGATGCAGCTTTAGGGCTCGTTACAAAGAGGATGAGTTGATTGGCTTTACATCCATGTGTCTGAGAATGAACTCTTCTGCCTTTTCCTCCTCAGACGGAATAGGAATAAACCCAGCGCAGACGGCCGGTGAGTGGCTCTTTTTGCACCTTTTTGCTCGGCCCAAAGGAGTTTCCTGCGTCAGCCGTTTACGTAAACGCTGCTTCGCATGTTTCCACTCAAGTGAGTAGTTTTCATTCTCTCTTTGCTCAAACTAGGAAACGTTTTCTTGAAGCATGGCTCAGAGTTGCGGCTTATTCCCAGAGATCGTGTTGGGAGATGCTGGCAGGCGCAGAATCCACTTTCGACTGGGTCATAAGCAGCAAAGACATCCGTAAGCATCTCCACCATCAGAGCATCCTGCATTTCCCTGTGAAAACATCAGGTCAGCAATGAGCTGTTGCCAAGAAAGACTCTTATTTCCTTCTTCAGAGAAGAACAACTTCTAATTGCGTTCTCCCTGCCCTGGTTCATTGTGGAGGCTTCCGTTTGCCATCACTGAGGAGGAGCGCATGGTTTCTGTGCTGCATGCCTTTCTCCCCTGAAGCGAATAGAGAAGCCTGTGCAAGTGATCTTCCCACGTACCTCTATGGACTCAGCCTTACTGCATTGTCCTGCTCATTGCAATGTCTTGGTATGGGTTTAAAAATCTGATGATGGCTTTAAAATTATCTGTTCATAAGGAAAACCTTTCCGCTACTAACACTGTGTTAACTTAATAAAGTTAACTTAACTTAATTAACATTGTATTAACTTAATCCTGGAGCAGATATCCCCCGAGTTTGGATTGATTTTTTTTTATTATCAGGAGCCCTGTGCTACATTCCAGAAATATTTATTCATTTGAACTCTGTTTGCTTAATGTATGGAGGACAGTTATTTCGTTAGTATCTCTTTTCATGCTTTATAAGCTTTGGACCATGAAATCATTGGTCTTTGCTGGTTCAAAATGATATTATTGGATATTTCCCACCTGACATGCATTGACTGGCTAATACATTAAAACTTTGTTCTGTGTTGCAGAGCCTCTTGATACAAAAGTTCTGGTCAATGCTCTTAAAAGGGAAAACTATAGTAATTACAGAAATGTTATGTGTGTAAATCTTAGATCCGTAACGTGCCAAATTAGTTTCTCCCAGCTCTCAGTGGCTTGTCCTAAACCCTTCCTGTTTGGTGTTTTCCCTAAAACGCAGCAAAACCTCAGGATTCCACCTAAATTGGTGTGGGTTTTGTCTGCTGTGGCCAATATTCACTCTGTATAATTTGTATTCTTGGAGCAAAATAAAGTGTCCATCTCCACCAAAGCCTGAGCAGTATGTTTGCCCACCTGACCAAAAGGTGCCCTGCATTGTCCATCCCCTATTTATGTTCACATACTTAAGATACTTCAAGAAAACCATTTTCTAGCATAGTAGAGAGAATTCTGCACCTCAGTGAGGTAACATACTGCACCCATGATCTCCTTCCAGCAGATGACCGATCCATAACTACTGATGCACAAGACATCATCTGTACCAATTCGTTCTCCCTGCCTCTGAACAGTCTTCCTTCCACTTTACTGTACACAGAAATGGTTGCAGACATATTGTGCCTCCCGCTCCCTTTATGCGAATGATTAAGAGAAACAAGGAATACACAAAAAGACAAGTTTATTAAAAGTGAGAAAACAACTGAGGAGTCCTTATCATGGGGAGCAACACCTTTCACTTCCCAGCTTCATCTTCCATAGCAAAGACAATGAATCTTCATATTTTTGGGGGGTGGGTGGGCAGGGTTACTATGGCTGCTGGCTGAGGGCAGGCCCAGCTGTGGCGATGATGGAGGAGCTGGCCAGGTTGCCTCCCAGCGCAATGAGGGTGGTGCCAGTTGCAGCAGCAGCAGGCAGCATGCCTTGCGGAAGCAAGTGTCGGTTGGTGAGGCTCTCCCTGGTATGGAGGATGGTGCTGCTGCCATCATCCATGACGGATGGCACCCTGCCCAGGGCTTCCGCAGGCCCAAGCGCATGGTGGCCTTTGGTCAGCATAACCTTCTCCCCCCTTGGTCCCAAGGCTCGGTCCCCCTTCATGGCCGCCAGTGTAGATGTCAGGATCACTGTCTTGGACGTGGTCTGCAAGACGGGCCCCACTTTGGAATGCCCCAGGCTGCAGGGAGTGCTGGCCAGGGTTGAGGGGGCAAAGGTCACGGCTCCAATAGGGGAGGAGGAAGAAGAGGTGGCAGCGGTTTGAAGAGCAGTGGGCTTCAGGGGGCTGGAAGCGGCTTCAGCCATGACCGACTTGGTAAGCGCAGACAGTTTGGCGTCTGACATCACATAGAGAGTCTTCATGGGGCTCGAAGTGGTTGCTGAATAAGGAGGACAAGAGAAGTCTCAGATCGTGCCTAAATGCTTCAACTGCCCCTGGCTGCTGTTATCCCTCTGGCCTCATGCTGATGACATCCCATTAACAAACTTTAAAGGGAAATGCAGGGCTTGAACTACGTGGTCTTAATCTCAGGTTGACCGCTGTCAGCAATTTTCAAATTAGGCCAATCCAAGCTCCAGTAATGGTAGGAATCACAGGGCTTTCCAGATGTGGCTGCAACTAAACGGCAAAGCCAATGGTGCAGAATGCTGGAAACTGCAGTCCAACAGCCTCTGGAGGGCCTCATGATTCCCATCCCTGTATTAGCAACAACCACATGCCTATGAAATTTCCAGAAGGAAAAGTGTCAAAATCATTGACCTAGCACCTACAACATGCACCTTATGTGGGGCTTAAGCTCAAGGAACGGCACTATTCCTCACCTGCCACCACAACCGGCTGAGATGCAGAGTCTGCAGAAGGAGCCTCTGGAGCAGAGTGGACTTTGCCAAGTTCCATCTGAGGCAACAGCTTGCCAGAAGGAGCAGAGCTTGAAGCTGGGCTGGTCAAGTTCCCAGATAAACTATCTGCAACCTGGAAAAAAAAAAGGGGGGGGGGGGGGAGGGGGAGCTGAAAACGACATTTTTCACCAGGTAATGGAAAAAGATGTCCTTCAAAAGCATGGAATTAGAGGTATAAAAGGTGGTTTTTTAAAACGATCAACACATTTGGAAAGAGGTTGCAACACAGAATTGCAGCTTGGAACAACAGAGCAACCTGGAGGAAGATGAAGCCCTTAATGGAGGCGGTAAAGAATAAAAACAGGTATTTTGGGACTAATTGAACACTAGTTACATTCTGCACCTGTGATATGGCCCAAACACAAGCCCTCCATCAAGGTGACCTTAAAGGGTCCTTGGGACATGGCTTGCATAAAGATGTCTCTGATAGTTGGCACACAGACTCATGTTCGTATCCCAGGGTGTCCTGGATGACACTCTAGAATACTAGGCTTGTATAAAGAAGTATTCTCGGGTGTGCAAAGCACCTTCCTTTTTTGCTTCCATTATTATTAAGGATGGCACTGTTCAGGTGGGGGAAGAGGCAGAACAGAAATATTCCTTGTTATAACACAAAGGGGCACAGGAGACTCCCAAAATGAAATCCTGCCAGAACCATCTACCAGTAAGTGGATTTTGGGGCATCCAAATAATGCCAAAAGCTGACATGGCAGCCCAAAGCTTGGTGGAAACAGGTACAAATGACTAGAAGGCAAAGGGCTCAATCCCTGTCTTGGAAAGCTTAGTTCAGCACCTGTTCCTTTGATGCCTCACCTGAAAGCCCAGCATCCGGCATTACCTGGGGCGGCTGCGGAGGAGGGAGCAGCAGTTGTTGCTGCTGCTGCTCTTCCAGCTGAGGCTGGATGGCTCCCATGGCTGCCTGGCTGAGGCTGGTGACGCGGTTGCCTTGGCCTCGAAGGGTCACTGTGATGGTGGTCGGGGCTTTTAGACCTGGCAGAGAGCAAGGGAGGAAGAGTCACGAGTCCCATAGAGCAAACCTTTCAGCAACGAATCAACGGCCACAATGGTGATGCTGCAGTCATGTTAACAAGCTGCCCTTCTAGATGCATGTAGGTTAGAGCCTGGCAGCACTATTGTGAAGCTCAGCCAAGGCAAACTGGTGAAGGGCACAAACTCACATTGGTAGGCTTTTAACTCACCCCCCCCCCCCACTGCCCTTACATCTCACTTGATCTTTAAGAAGCTCAGGATGGTACAAAGAGGGTTAGCCCATTTTTATCTGAACAGGACCATTAGGCAGGTCAAGCAGACTGAGAATGTAAGACTAGCCCTGTGAGTTTCTCCATCTGAATGAGGATGTGGTCTCCCCATTCTAGCACTTCTGCCACTATACCACTGGTCGCTTTCAACAATGTCACTGTATCATTGGAGGCATGAAAGGAGAGACTTGCTAAGAGCTCTAACATTAGTTCAATTACAGAATTTTGCTTTCCTTGGTGGTTTCAAGCTTCTGAATGGAAAAATAGTTTGCCCACCAAGGAAACTACAAGTTGCACCACATGAGTTCAAGAGAAAGTGACCTAAGTTCCTGTGGGACAGACTTGTTCCCTGCTGTGCCCCTGTGGCCAGACGCTTACCTGACCCTTGGCCAGAGATGTGAGCCAAGCCAGGGAGGCTGCTTGCAAGTTTGGCCAGCCCTCCGTTGGTGAGGAGCTGGTGGATCGTGGTGGGCTTCCCGCTGGCTGAGGTGCCAAGGGTTGTGGCGACTGGGATGGTACGGACAATGGTGCCAGTACTGGTCGTGATGGTGCCCAGGTTCTGCAGTGGCGTGGAGGTCTTCAGGCCTGAGGTCTATGAGAAGGGAAGCAGGCAGCCGTGACAAGGCAAGGGTACTATCCCTCACTGGGCTCCTTCTCTCCCTCCCCATCCTTTTAAAGGCACCCTCAAGAAGGATCTCAAGAAAAAGGCCCATTGGGTCTGCTCATGTCAAGCCTTGAAACCTTTCTATAACTTCTCCCAACCTGAGATGCAATGCAGGGATGCGTGGAAAAGGCACGGATGAAACCCTCCAATGGAATGATAAGATGGAAGTATTTGGGAGTAGTACTGGATCTGAAGGGTACTAATGGATATGGAAGTGTTTTCATGTGTTTTGGCTGCTTTCTGCACGTTTTGTGGTAAAAAGATGACCAGAAATGATGCCAGTTTAAAAATGGGGGGTGTTTTATGGGCCAGAAAAATGGGGGTCCAGGGGCCAAATGCAGCCCCTGAAGTAAACAAAGGGAAACCTAAAAGAGGCTTGCAGGGAGTAGAAGGTGAACGGTTGCCCCAGCCCCTTTGCTGGGCTCAGAGGGGAGCCAGTGGAGGGCCGAGGCTGCTGTCCAGTTTTTGCTTGGACCCCTTCCTGCCTGCTCTGTCCCACCTGCAGGTCTTGCTGCTTACCTGCCCCAGGGGCCCTGCAGTGGCGACGCTTGCTGGAAGGGCTGCCGCTGGCTTTGGGCTGATGTCCTGCAAGCTGAAGCTCAAGCCCTGCAGGAGGCTGCTGGCTGAGGCTGCCCCTGAGGAGAAACCAAGGAGAATCAAGGGAGAAAGGCTGGGCTGGCGGCTTTGGGTTTTTCCTTAGAAATGCAACTCTGTTGCTATCTGCAGCAGCCATCCTGTCAGCCATGCAAGCACATGTTTGTGTTCAGACCATCCTAGGCAAAGAGCCACCTCAAACAGACAGATAATAATACAAACTAAACCACTAGAATTGGAACTGTTGTCACTCTGCCACAATGGCAAAACATGCAGGGACTGGAGGAATGGCAAGCTCTAAACCAGAGGCTATACTGTGGGTCTGGGTGCTGCTTTTAGGGCAGGGGAGACACCGTCAGCTGTTACCTTGGAGGGCATTGCTGGGCTGGGCCGGGAGGCAGTTCGAACTGTTGGCCACCAGTCTGTTCTGCAGAGAATGGAAAGCGCTGGAGACGGTGCTGCTAGGGAGCGTGGCCGAGGGGACTGGGCTGACAGCAGGACTCTCTGCTGAAGAACCTGGCCTGCAAGCAGAGGGCAAGAAGAACAAGGAAATGGAGAGCCTCCATATTGGGTCTGGATAGGGAGGTGATTAACTACGGTGTTTCACAGCTGCAGATAAACACATGCATGGAGAATGGCTCTAGTTCTCTTTTAAAGGCATCCAAATGCATTGCTATTCTTCTAAGCTTGTGGGCTGGAACTCCTTCATCAAGACAATTCTTGTTTGTGTTAAAGCCAAATTTCACTGTGTGCGTATCAAATGCAAAAACATACCAACAAACAAGACCGGCATCAAAGCATACTGATACAGAAGGTATTGCTTCTCAGAAATGTTATCTCTGGTACTGAATCCGAGGGGCTGTGGCAAACATAAAATCACTGAGTTCATTTAGCATGACCAGCATACCAAGACAGATACGAAAACAAACATATTTCTAAAATATACTTCCAGTATTGAAGCCAAGGTGCTGTGGCGGTTTGAATGTTGGACTAGGACTCTGAAGACCAGGGTTCAAGTCCCAGCTTGGCCAGGTAAACTCACTTTGGGAAAGTCACATTCTCTCAGCCTCAGAGGACGACAATGGGAAACCCTCTCTGAAGGAATTTGCCAAGCAAACCCCATGATAGGGTCACCTTAGGGTCGCCATAAGTTGGAAACAACTTGAAGGCACCCGACAACAAGAAGAAACTGAAGCCATAGAGATGTGGCAAACATATAAGGTAACTAAATTGATGAAAAAACAAAACGGCACTATTTAAAACTCAGGATGTGATTGTAGCCCATATCTCCACATTGTATCATTGGCAATGAACCAAGTCTTGGGGAAGTCTGGAACTGAACACAGGGCAAGGGCTCATCCCACTCACTTGGTCTAGAACACAGCACCAGAGATTCGAGGAGACTCACTTGGAAGTGGCCAGCAGTCCTGTTGTCTCTTTTGCACTTGTTGCGCTCTGTCCCAGGGTCACGGCAAGAGGCTTTCCCACAGCCACTGCAAAATAAAAGATGGAGTGAGATGTAGCTCTGCCAGACATGTCTAAAAGTCACTCTCTCTAGCAGTATGCCTGAAGGACTGGAGAAAGACTGAGTAGCAACTTCCAACCCATCCCTGAGCTGACTCTGCTGTGAAAGATGCAAGAAATATGACAGTATGAAACTCACTCAGCAGGTAGGTTTTGAGAGCAACACAAGGGATAAGACTCTGGAGTGCTTCGTGATGGTTAAGGGGGTCTGTCTTCAAAGCACAGGAAAGCCAGGCTCCATTTAAACTACTTCTGCTTCTCTTTCCACTCTACCTCTCTAGGACTTACTATCTCTTTTTATCAGCCAATCGTTCATAGCATGGTGCGTCTTAATCTGTCTTATCCTCCTAAAGCCTTCATAAAATACACAGCAACAGAAGCAAGTTAAAAATTATGTTTTTATTGGAGGTATTGCTTTTCTTTTGGATACAAATGAAAATTTATCTTGCATATTCCACCTGTCCACAAATGGTAAGAGGGAATTCTTGTTTGGTTCAAGTTTACTTCTGTATTTCATTATTTTCTGTGAAAAGAAATAAAGTTTGGATAATTAAAAATATAATAAAAACAGAGACTTTCAAAGCTGATAAATTTATGCTTGCGAGCGAATACGGATTAGTTGAGGTTTGGAGTAAAAAGATAATCTACTCTTGAATTAACCAAAGGGAGGTGTATAGAAGCTTTATATAAGTATAATATTTGACAGCTTTGGAAGTCTCTTGTGTCTCAAGGCACTCAAAGGGATATTCATTCAGTCCTGTTCTGCATAAGGGGCTTTTGGCAGAAAGGTGCTATCAATAGCCCACGCTGGCTCCTACCTCAAGCACTGCCTTAGCTAATTCATATCCAGCAAAGGTTTAGATACTGCATCCAGGGCTCTCATGAAATAAACCATTTAGTTATTCTTTGGAACTGAGACAACTGCTTGAATCCTGGCTGGCAAAGTGTGCACAGGATTTTGGTGCCCAGCCACAAGATCACACTGTTAACCCACCAGAGTTGCCGGTGACTTCCTCTGCCAGAACATGGCATGTGGCACCCAGCCACCCTAGTCTTCCTTTTTCTCTCTGGCCCACCACAGCCAGGAAGTTGGGTGCATCGGTGTGTGTATTTGTGTGTACGTGAACTAAGGTGTAAAGAAGTCACAGCCCAACAACTGTGAAATGAGCCAGTGAAGCCATTTTGCTGGTGAAGGAAATAACATTTTCAGTTATTTTAAAATATTCCTTTTAAAGGGCATTTTTAGAGGTGGATGGACAGGCATTTGTTCAGCTAATTCTCTTATCAATCCTCTTCCATAAAATCAATGGAAAGTAACATAAAAGAAATGAGTAGCCCAACAACTCAATGTAATGAGGAATGAGTTACTCCCTGCACCCAGGAAAGAGTTATTGTTCAAACACTGGAGTGAGTAACAGGAATGATTAACGTATGAAAAGTAAGTCCTAAGCCCTGAGCTGGCTCCTGTTTCCCCAGGACTCACTTTCTGGCGGCACATCTGGTGAGGCCCCGTTCCCAGTGCTGGCAGCTTCCCCATGGGAGACAATGGTCACCTTGATTTTGGCTCGCTTGGCAGATTTGCCACCGTGGGTTGGGCTGGCAGGTTGGTGCCTCTTCAGCTGCACCTGGAGCAGCTCTTCTTTTTCCCCTGCATCTGGCGGTGGCGGCTGATGCTGTGGCGGCTCTGAAGCCACTGGAACCAAATGATACACAAGACAACTTGCTTGAAATGGCACAGGGCAGACACAATGGCACAGGGGAGTGGCACAAGGAAGACAAACCTGGGCATATGCCCATGGGCCTCTTTGCCTCTTCCTTTGTGCCATGCTGTACAAACAGTGGCCCTTTGTAAACAAGGACCCTTCCTATTTGCCCCTGCAGCCCCTCTGGCTGAGCTTCTCTGGCCAATTGCTGGCATGAAAAACAAACTAAGGGCCCTTCTCTAACAGTGGAGTAGTGGAATATGGGAACAGACAGAGGGAGAGGGGCATTTGCAGGAAATGGGCAGCAGAACAAGGTAGAGGATAGACTTGGCAAACTGCATCCATAAGCATTGCGGACTACATTTTAAAACACAAAACCTATTTACTTGTCATTAACTTACAGTAAAGCCACTCATACATAATAGTGCAAATTCAAACATTTCTTAAAATTAGAAACCTTGGAATTAAATCTTGCCCATTTCAGCCTGACTGCTGTGCACAAGTAAGCCTGACTAGTCAGACTGTGTCTGCTGACAACTACCACCTTTTTCTCTTCCAAGCACAGAGTATGCTAGCTAGGTATTCATTGTCTTTTAGTCTTTCTGCCAGAACAAGGAGTAGATTACCACACTACACTCTTATAGTGTACAAGCTGAGACTGAGCTGTCTATAAGATGCTCAGAGAATGCTGTTGTTTCATGCAGCTTCTGAACTGATTACCTGAGAGAGAACAAAGGCCACTTTGTAGGTTGCCCTGACTAGGGAGTGACTCTCTTTTAAAAGTGTCGTTTTAGAAACTTGGAACACACACTCCTTTATGTCTAAGGAGATTACCGCACTACACTCTTATAGTGCTTCTATTCCACTTTCGTTGCTCTGGCTGTTTCCTGTTGTATTCTGGGGTCTTAGTTCAATGAGGCTTAAGAGCTCTCTGGCTGAGCTGCACAGAATCTTTTCTCAAGGAGAATGAAGATGCTATTACAGCAGCACACCTCTGAGGAAATAGGAAGGCAACTGATGATCTTGATTTGTCAAGCAAGTTCCAGTTAATTAAAACAGGGTGAGCCCACCACTAAGCTCTGTCTTTGCAACTTCACATGTTCCATTTGCACCAGAGGGAGGGACAAAAGCCATGCTGGCCACAGGTAGGTTCAGAAGGAACAGATCATCAGTCCCATTACCGCTCTGAGCCTGATGGGATTTTAAGAGAAACCCAGCAGACATTTACTGGGCTGGGTAAGGGGGTTGGGGTGGGAGTCATGCTCTAAGCCTGCCCATGTAGAGCTCCTTTCCGCTGGCTCTGGTGAAAGTCCACAGAGCACCAAGAAACAAACTTCTGATTGCCACCACCAGAGCAGTGCAAAGGGGGTGGGTAGGTGGGTGGGTGGATGGATGGATGGATGCGGGAAGGAGAGTGATGGAGGAATAGGAAGAGAGGCAGCAGAGGCAGAAAGTGAGGAGATACTCACCAAAGAGGCAGGAAGAAGTGCCAGGAGGAAGAGATTTCCTCGCCAGCATGTTTTGTTTCAGAAATGCAGCAAACTGAGCTGAAATGAATCAGAGAGAGTTACAGCATCACAGCTCATGCATGAGGGTTAGGTGAGGGGCTTCTGCTGCCTACCCACCAGAAGAGAAAAGAAAACCTTTGCTGCTGGCTGACTGACCCACTGGTCCAAGAGAAATGGCATGCAGATCACCACTCTTCCCAGGCCCTCCCCAGGACTTCCCAGCTCTGCCCTGGCCAGAGACACAAAGTCAGCGCAAAGGACTGCAAGACACATCAGCCATCACTGTTGGGGAAATAAACTATGGGCCTTCTGAGCTACTCTCTCTGTGTCAAACTGAAAAGTCACTGTAATCTCAACCATCTCTCAAGAAGGGTTAAGTACTAACAGAAAGACTTTCAAAGGTGGTTGGGATAACTGTCAAACTCTGGAAACAAATTTAGGCAACATTATTTAGCCAGCAAGAGGTCCCAGCTGGTTATCTGGAAGAACACAGAATCTGTCCTTCTCCCTTCCTGCCATTCAGTCACGCAGCAGAAAGCGCACCAGAACATCATGGACTCTGCTTCCTCCAGAGATCAAAGGCTAAAGAGGAAAGCCAGCCTTCGCCACACATGGGCTCTGCGTTCTGCACTTATTTCATGTCCCTGCTAGATTATACTGTCACAGGAACAAAAGAGGAGAGCTGAATTTGGAAGTTAACATGCACTGCTGTTATTCTGAAGGCAGGGTCGGGGTTGTGGCGGCTGGTGTATTTCTGTCTAGATCTCAGATCAGGGTATGGAACAGGAGAGCAGGAATTCCTGTGATGCTTCTCTTTCTGCAGTGATTATAGGGTAGTCTAGCATGGGTTTATCCCTCTGCTCCTGAAGGTAGAGTCATATTGAAATGAATGTGAGAATACCTTCTGGTAAATGCATATATACTGATGGAGCTTATTTAGCCTGAAACTGGGGGGAGTTGCTCTCCCTTGCAGAAAAGGTATAGTCAGATCCATTAGGATATGTTCTTGTCTTCTGGAGTCATCAGGAGGAGCTAACCCATGGCAAAAAAACTGTACCTGCTAATTGCCAGGATCATCTCCTTTCTATACTGAAGTTGTGCAATCACTGGAATGGAAAGCATTAAGGCTTACCATACTTACACATTGACAGTTTGTCTGCCGTGAGCTCAGGCAACACAGGATGTGAACAAAATTGTACCCCAAATACATAGCTGAGCCAGTCTGTCTAGTAATTCTTAGCTGTGCTATGCAGTGTGAGGCTACCTCCAAACAGGTCAAGCAACAGCTAAGGCAGCCTGAAGCAACCAGACTGAGGACACCTGAAGGCCCCCTGTCCCTGTCCTATGGCAGAGGGCACAGCCACTGAGCTGTGCCCCTTTGGCCCTCTCCCTTCTGAACCAGTTCCGATTTAGGAAGTGAACCAGTTTCAATTCTGTAACAACAATGCCCTACTCCACTACCAAGCCCCTCTGTGGGTTGCAAGTCAAGTCCTCCCATGGCACACCACTCCCTTGCAGCCACAAAGCAAAGAAAGGCCCAGGCTGGAAGGATGAATGGGAGAAGCTGAACCTGATCTGTTGCTTTGGACAGCCATCACTGCATAATCCTTGGGACAGAGGATGCGAAGGGGAAAGGGTCTGGACTCCCAAGAAGAACAGCAGCAGGTGTGGTGCTACTGGGAGCTGACAGACTTGCTGAGCTGCAAAAGGCCTCAGGAAGTCCAGGGCAAAGGCACCCAAACTCCACCCAGGCTCCTTCCCAGAATCTGTCCTGGGCCTCTGGAGTGGCTCAGAAGAGCCACATTTCACATTCTGTCCATATCCAAATGATGGAAATCCAGCAGACATACTGTTTGCTTGGACCTACCTCTGTCTGTATCACAGGCCAAACCATGAAGGAGGGCAAAACGAAATGAGATCAAAGGCATAAGTGGTATCTCCCTATCGCTCCTTTCTGAGATAGACCTTCTATAGCTTTACTGAACCTTTCAATGTACAAGTCAATCCTACAGACTTTGATAAAAAGATACTCTCAAATCCAGTCAACTGATTGGGGGAAGGGGGGCACAAATGTATCTTATAGAAGCCTAGAAAGGACACCGTCACCAGCCAGAAAGCAGAAGGAAAAGCCAAAGTTGCTACACAGAAGCCTCCAAAGCCCAGTGAGGCAGGTGTTATTAGAGAAATCCCCAGCCACCCCACCAGCCCATGGGCCCTGGGTGAGATATGTCAATAGGTCAGGTCCTGCTAGCACTAGGCTCCAGCAGGCATAGCTATGCATCCTCCCTACATCTTGCACAGCCATCCCAGGTGCATGTAGCTGGGTGCCCTCTCTCCCATGGCCATTTGGTTGTGGGAGGACGGGAAGAGATGGGGTACAGCCAGATCCAGCCTGGTTGTGTTCCTACAGCCTGATGCATGAAGAAGCAGGTATTCTCTTGGACCTCCAGAGGTTGGCCAAGATGATCCTTTTCCTTCCAGCTGCAGGAACATAGCCAGCTGCTGCCTGGACATCTCCCCTCCATTCACTAAGCAGCTGTGTATGCAGGGAGATGTCCAGCCTGAAGACATGTAGGTAGTATGTTGGGCATTTTGTTGACCAAAAACAGTACATACATGGGCATATCTGCAAGGGCACCTGCACATGTCACCAAAGACTTTCAGACATTCTGACAGCTGTCCTGTTGAAATCAAGGAGGAAAGGAGTTTGGACCCATTTAGCAAGACCTGTGCTTGTCCCCTGACTCTGTCTGTAAGCATGCTTGGAAAGCAAGGAGCCTTGTCAGTGTCAGGAAAGAGGGACCGACAGAGCAAGTTACCTTGAGTCTGTTTGTGTGTTGGTGCTGCTTCTGTCCGCTGCACAGGCCTCTTCAGCAGCTGGCCAGTGCCAATCTGGCTGGACTTCTGTACGGATGACACAGTGGCCATTTTAGCCTTTGGACTGGACGTCGGACTACTGGAGACACTGGAGAGGTCCTAGCCAAGGGATGGAAAGTCCCCAAACTATTTATTAGACTCATGTTGCAAGGAAAATGTTTAGTAATTCTTGAGGTTTTGCATCTCATGGGCCTGGAAACCTCCAGATATAGCAGGCAACTGGCATGTGTTCCATATTCCAATGCAAGTGGTGGCTCCCATATCAGCAGGGCAACAAATCCATTCCAGGTCATAAAGGAACTCTTTGGGTTGAGAATAATGTCCAGGGCCTTGGAAAACTCCTTTAAAGGCAGGCAAAGCTTGGAGTCAAGCCAAATCCCCACTGACCTGGGAGCTACCAAACCCCTTCACCTCAAACTACTGCTCTCACCGCAGCCTCTTCTCACCTCAGAGCCTGATGGTGAAGCGGGGACTTTGGTGGCAGGGGAGGCGGGCCGGCTGCTCCTCTCTGACATGTCGAAGGACAGGTCCCTTCGAGCGGAGTCACGCATGGTTTTCTTCTTCTTCTCGGCATCGAGATCGCGGGGATCAGAGCCCGAATGGCTGTCTGCCCGGGTGAGCACTCCAGTCAGGAAGTCAGCAATTTCATCCTACAGAGGCAAGAAGGCTTTTAAGGGCACTCTCCCAAAAGCATCTCGTAGAGCTTGGGCTACTAGCAGCTTCTTGCTGTTCAAATATTTACAAAGGCCAGAGATCCTAGTACTTTCCCATAACTTCCTATTTCACTTTCACTGCCCTGTTAGTCCAAGCCAGCCAACCCTGCTGAGGCCAGGGTGGGAACCATGCTGCCCTCCAGATGCTGTTGGCTGCAGCTCCTAGCAGCACTCCCAGCAGTTTGGGGCACCACAGTGCAAGGATACTGAGAAGCTGGAACAAGTCTAGAGGAATAAGACTTCCTCTATTCCTGCTTATTCCGGGAAAGGCTCTTTTTTCCTACTGATTTTAGAAGGAGCAAAAGGGGCAGGAGGGTCCCATGACTCTAAGCAGATGTTTATTTTTCAGGGGGATGGGCAGACAGAGAAGTAACAATTTACCTGTATGCACCTGTCCACCATGCTCTGGGTCAGGCCTTCTGATTTCTTTTTGGCTTTGCTTATCCTATTTAAAAAGAAAGGTCATCAATACAACATCCTAGGTTTGATGGTTGTATGGGAGCTTTGTGTATGTGATTATGTTTTTCAAAGTTTAAACTGAGCTTCAAAAACCTGGGTTTTTACAGGGCAGATATTACAGATAATACACCAAGACAAGATTATTTTTATTTCATGTTGCTGTTATCACTGCAGTTGTATTATTGTTATTATTATGATTATAATATCCCACTTTTTTCCATCTCAGAACTGAAGGTGGTTTAGAACAGATTAAAAACACACAAAAGAGTGATTAAACTATCAAAAATAATAAAAACAGTTAAAGACATAAACTGTGGCCAGATTTGATGTTTTAAATAGAATAAAAACCCATTGACCTCTGCCACCATCTTGCTTGACTGGATACGCACCTGAGATTATCATCCGCTCCTCCAACCACCACGAGGCTGTTTTCGGCTCGAAGCTTCTCCCGGAAATCTTCCATTGCTTCGCTGTTGCACTGGAGGGAGTTCTGACCGATCACAAAGAGAACCGGAGTCTTCATGTCTAGAAGTGGGTCGTCAACATCCTGCCACACAAAACCACCTATCAGGTTCTGGCCATTCTCTTTCAAGTCTTAGAAGATGCCAGGATCTGCCCTGCTGCAAGTGGTGCGCAAGGCAAACATTTTCTGCATTTTCCCCCTTTTGCCTAACACACTCAACATGTAAAGTACTCGGAGCACAGGACAGATATTATGTGCATCATTTTATCATGTGCAGATAATAAATACATAACAATTTTAAAATGATGAAAAGCAGGGGAATTTAACCAACAACTCTCCACCCTCTGAACTTTGAATTTATCAGGTCACCACCTCTCATTTTGCCAGGGTCTTTATACATCCTCATTTCTTACCCCTCTGGGTCCATCCACTGTTAAGAGAGGGAATCCAAGACACACCACTGCAGTGACATCCTCCATCACTGAAACCTAGACATGAAAACAAAAGGGCCTTATTTTGACAATCTCCAAAGAATGACAACAGCAGATCACTCTGGGTCCTGAATAAAAGTGGTCAGTAATTTTGGCTGTGAAGCCAAGGGACCACAGGCAGTGGGGAGATTAGGCTCTAAGTCAAGGGTGGGGATCCTGTAGTATTTCAGATCTTCTCAGATTGTAACTCCCAGCATTCCTCTCCACTGGGAGCGATGGGTGCTGCAGCCTGAGAACAAATGGAGAACTGCTTGATTCCCACCCATTTTAAGTCTTAGGCCAGGGGAGATTTTCCTGGACATGTCATGTTCTTGGGATGTACTTTGGAGTCAATGCTCATAATTCCAAATCCCAACAGCAGTCCCAACCAGCACAGTCCCCCTGAACAAACTGCAGAATGGTGTGTACATTACACAAATCCCACTGTTTCAACGGGCCTACTCTATTGTGACTACCCACAGGATTCAGGCCAAGGTAATACAAAGTCTAGGACAAGACAGTGAATTAACATACGTGACAGGCCACCAGCGCTCCTGTGTTCCAGCCAATCAGGATTACTGGTTTGTGGGAGAAATGGTTGTGGATCTGGAAGAAAAAGCAATTAAGTAGGAAATTAGACTGGTGAAAAGAAATAAGGTTTATAGGCCAGAAGTTTCAATCACAGTCAAACATGGTTTGTACCTCGTGCACTTTGCCTCGCACAGATCCAATCATGTGCTCCAGACACTGCAACACTCCAACGCCGCTGCCGTTATTCATTAAATGGGTAGCAACTGGGATCACCTACAAAACGAACAGGAGGGAAGATCGGCAACTCTAAGAGCAGTGATTCCCCCATTACAAAGTTGACAGCAAGAGTTCCAGGGTTTTCTTGAGAGGGGAAGTTGGACATAAATAAGAATGACAATAACAACAAGATAAAAGTGACACACCACACACACACAAAATAGGCAGAGCAATAAAATGTCACCAACCTTTCCCAAGCAAGAGAGTTGCGACTGCCAGAACCGATGCCGGCGCGAAGTGGGGAACATTGAATTGGAGGGTCCCGAAGCTGCTAGGAGGATGAGGGGGGAGCCAGGCAACTTGCTCTTGAAAAACAGAATCAAGTAAGTCACTTCTTTTGAGACATTCCAGCCCCTTCAACCACCAATGTCCCAAAATACAGCTGTTCAAGGGAGCAAGTATTTAAATTCAACAACCAGAGCTGGGGTTCAAGCCTCCAGCCAGGAACAGACATAATGCAATGCATTAAAAAAAAGCAAGCAAATAAATAACCCCCTCATATCTCTCCTTTTTTTTTGGAGGTCCACAATGTGCTTACCGGTTTGTTATGTGAAAGTACGCCCACAGCGGGATCCCATGGTCTCTTCAGCAAGAGGGACAGAGCCTCAGCCCCAGCTGCTCCAGTCTTTGCAGTTGAAGACAAGAGCATCCGGTCGATCAGGGTGGGAATCTGAAACCCAGAGGAGAAACTGTTGGGGAACCCCTTTGAACGTGGCCCCAGGAGCCACCAGACCCCACTTGCTTGTATTAGGGGGATGGTGTCACACTGCCTTGAAGAGGGCTCTACCAGCTGAGCTACTGATCTGCCTGCTTCAACTGGGGAAAGAATGGGGTGGGCAAAATGCTAGGAATGTCCCCTTTCATTTCCAAGTGCTGACTGGAGATAAGAGCAGGAATCACTTTCCTTATTGCACTGGCAAAGGAGGGCAGAAACTGAGGGTGGGAGAGGTTACTGTTCTAGGCCATCAAAACAAAAACATCAAAGAAAGAGGATAGTAAGTTAGATAGTGAGGCTGTGTAGTGTAGTGGGAGACCAGGGTTCATATTGCTGTTTAGCCATGGAAACCCTCTGGGTGACTTGTGCAAGTTACACCCGCACAGCCTCAGAAAGCAATGATGGCAAAGCCCCTCTGAACAAATCTTAACAAGAAAATCTCATGAAAGGTTCTCCATAAGTCAGAAATGACTTGAAAACACACAACAACAACAACAACAACAACAACAATATGGTGGATAAACAGGGATGTATGCAGACACACTACCACCACGCATTTTCAAATGCTTCATGCTCATCACCTTCCCCTTAAGGGTCTGCAGGGCATCCAGGTAAGCAGCCAGCATAGGCAAACTGAGGGTCTCCACCAGAGTTGAATGCAGCCACTGGATGAGTTTGGTGTCCCAACTGATGCTTGCCAAAGCCTGACGGACCCGCCGGGCACATTTGTCCACTGCTATCCTTCTGAGCACCGGCTCATTGCAAGCCTTACAAAAACAAAAGGAGAAAGACTTAAAGTGGTGTCAGCCAAGCAAACCATTTTCAAACCTCAGACTGAGGTGATATAGCCTGGAATTAGAAATTCTGCTTCTCAGACACATGTTGAGGTAGAACCCTTCCTAACTTGAAAAGACAAAACAGAAGCACACAAGTGCAGTTAAGCACAGCTAATCCTTGTTCTGAAAGATTATTTTTTGCTGATCCCAGTGAAGACCACCATTTATTGCAGAGTGTAAAGATGCCCTACATCTACCAGGTGCGCTGGTGCAGGCCAAAGGAAAGGGAATGAGTCCTTACCCCTTCATTAGCCAGCCGGGCCAGTCGGTCAGACTGTAAGGCCTTGAGGATTTTATTGAACAGCTTGTTCTGGGCCACTGTCCAGCCAGACCTGTGAGGAAAAATAAACATTACACTTACTAACTCTCTGCTTGGAGGTTGTTTTTTTTTGGGGGGGGGGGTTTACAATAAAAACTGGGCAATATGTTTGCTTGAGGGAAGAGAAACTAGCTGCCTGACCAAGGCACAAACTGGAGGAGCAGCAGCTCAGGGACTTCTTCTCTTGGTGGATGACAGAGCCAACTCAACCCAACCCATGGAGAGGAAGAATCTGGTGTGAGAGTACTCCAGTCCGGCTGCTGAATATGCTACCAAAGTATTTTGGAATTTGGAGGTGATCTACAGAACCACAAAAATGTGCAAATCAACTGTGCCTGGTCCTCCAGAGATTGTTGGACTTCAGCACCTATCAATCTGGACTGTTGGTTGTGCTGACTGGGGCAGATGGGAGTTGCAGTTCAAAAAAAAGACTTTCCCAAATTACATCCAGACCCAAAAAGCAAAGGGGAAAAATACAGCACCACAAAAGCAGAGAGTGCAACCAGGCCTCAGACTGCTTTCTGCCACCCACCCACTCTTTCTCCCATTCAGTACCTGTTCATGTGCTCTTCCCAGTCGTCCGGAGGAGGTGGGGTATCTGTATCGGTGCGGGCAAAGATCACGTGGCGCTCACATTCGTTCATCACCGTCCGGGCCTTCTGGTTGTCATAGAGTGGCACAGGTGTGGGTGTCACTGTTTCCACATCAATGGGGACATCTGCCTCACTGAAAGAAGACAGTGTAGTCTCAGAGAACAGAACAGCGTGGTTCCAGCTGGCTAATGGTGTCTTAACAACAAAACCTCACAGCCAAGAGGTACACACTCAACATACTACGAACTAAACTGAGCAGAAAGAGAACTCTCGGTCATGGATCTAGTCTCATCCCAGTCTGAAAGACACACACCCATGTGTGTGCTCACACAGAGCAAAGGGACCAAACAATGCAATGGCACACATGTGCATTCTCTCATCACTGGGTCTTCAGTGGATAAAGAAGACAATGAATTGTTAAAGATCTTCTATAACTTGGCTCAGTCATGAACCAAAACAGAGACTGCAGTCAAGAAATCAGAAGAACGCTAGGTCTTGCAAGGGCAACCATGAAGGAACTAGATAAGATCCTCAAGTCTACAGATAGATAATTGAATACTAAAATCAGAATGGTCTAGATATCATGGTATTTCTAACTTCTATGCAAAGATGTGAAAACCGGACAGTGAAGTAGAGTGGCAGAAAAAAGATCACGTCACGTGAAATGTGATGCCAGAGAAGTCTATGGATACCATGGACCACTAAAAAGACAAATAAGATGGCCAACGAGCGACTCAAGCCTGAACTCTCATTAGTAGTGAAGAGGACAAAGCTGCGGATGATTTACTTTGGATGTATGATGAGAGAATGTGACTGATTAGAAAAGACAGTAATGCTTGGTAAAGCGGGAGACAGTAGAAACAAAGGGAAACTGCACTCCAGATGGGTTGACTCAGTCCAGGAAGCCACAGGTGCCCTGAGTTTGCAAGACCTGGACAGGGATCCCTGAGATCGATCTTTCGTAGGGTCTTCAAAAGGCGATGTCCACTTGGCAGCATGCAACAACGTCACACAGAGGTCCTTTCTGTGACCTGCCCATAGAAGAGAAAGGAGCAGAACTCACATGGCGCCGCTGTCTTGGTGTCTCTTAGGCGTCACGAAGAGCAGGCGCGTGGGGCGGGCGCTGCTGGCGTCCGGGTGGGCACTCCAAGGCTTGGCATAGCTGTGGTCCAGGAACACCAGGTCCAGCTCTCTCTCATGGACTGACAGCTGGAAAAGCAGAGAGGTCCCCATCCTCCGCGCCGAGGTCTGGAAGTCGCGCTCGTTGCCTCGGTAAGCCATGGCTCCGGGCCTTTTGCTGCTAATCTCGGTGCAGATGATGGCTCCACATCCTGGGTGCCTGGAAGAAAGGGAGCGGGTGGCGTCAAAGGATAACAACACACAACAAAGTAAATGGCAGCGGCACCTTCATTGGGCCGTTGGCAAGGAAGGCCGGCGCAGCTTCCGGAGCATGAGACGTCTACTTCTGCGCATTTGGGTGTTGCCAACGGAGGCCCCGCTTGCCCTGAGGATTCTGGGTGTTAGTGTACTTGTATGGCAACACTCAGAGCCCACAAAACATGCCTCTAGGTGACGACTACTATGGTTATGATTGTACATGCTCTATTCTGTCCAGGGAAGCCTTCCCAGACAGACATCCCTTGACTGGCATTTCATGTTTTTGCAAAGGACGTTTGTGTTCCAGCTCCCTCCCGTTTCGCCTTCTCTTCTGTGTACTGCGCTAGTGACAAATACAGCCCACCATCATGATGATGGTGATGATGATGATGGTGACGATGATGCCTATCTGCAAACCCACCTTGCAGCCTCTCTCCTGATGAAGGAAAGGCATCCCTGACGGATCTGGCCAAGGCAGCTCCCCTGAATGTTTGTATTCCTAAACACCGTAAGCGTATTGGGGGCTAAATAGGGGCCAAAGGGCCAAGAGCCCCGGCCATTCGGGAGAGTTCAGCCCCGAGGGCGCTATTCCTCTGAGCATGTGCAGAGTGCTACTCACCTTCGCGCCCGGGAGAGCCCGAGAGAGGCCTGGCCCTTGTCTCCTCGCTGGAAGGGAGAGCCCGGCCGCCTCCTCTTCCTCCGCCTTTCTGCCCCGATGACGACGAAGACGAAGAGAGAGAGAGAGAGAGAGAGAGGCCGAGGCAGGCGGCCAAGGCCCGGGTAGGCCCCGGTGGCTCCTGCGCATGCGCGAGCGCCTCTCCAGCCTCCTTTGTCTCCTGCGGCGGCAGCAGGGGCTGCTCTTCCCCGCCTCGCCTGCAGGGGCCGCTGCCGCCAAGCAGAGGTCGTTCCGGCGCGCGGCTGTGACGTCACGAGAGCGCCGCCGCGTTCTCTCTCTGCGGGGCCTGAGAGCCGGAAGCGGCTGTCTGTCTGTTGGCCGGTCGTCCTCGGCGATGGGGAACAAGAACAAGCTGCCGGACAGGTGAGCCCCAGGCCGCGCTCTGCGTGGAGGCTGTGGGGGGGGGACTGCAACTCCCATCATCCCTAGCGACTGTTGAGGAAGAATGGTGGGAGTTGCCGTTGGAAGGCCTCGAGTCGCCCATCTCTGCTCCAGAAGGACTGGCTGGGCTGTTGGAATACGAGAGTGGACGGCAGTCCCCACCATCCCCAGTAAGTGCAGAGGAGTGATGGGAGTTGCAGTCCCCACCATCCCCAGTGAGTGCAGAGGAGTGATGGGAGTTGCAGTCCCCACCATCCCCAGTGAGGTGCAGAGGAGTGATGGGAGTTGCAGTCCCCACCATCCCCAGTAATGAGTGCTTAGGGGTGATGGGAGTTTCTGCTGCCCCAGGCCTCCCACTCCCGCCCCTGTCCCTTGGAGGAGGAGTCACACTCTCTCAGCCCAGAAGAGCCCCGTCCGACCGCAGAGGAATAGTGAACTGCAAACTCTCTTTTCCAGATGGACTGATTATTTGCCTCTTGGGAGAAGGATCCCTGGAACGCGCTTCATTGCTTTTAAGGTCCCTCTTCAGAAGGTAAGCATGGCGTCTTATAGATCTATATATATAAGCTCTGGCTTTGTAAGGAAACAGCTCTTGGGAGGCAGAAGGTGGTGATGGCGATGCGAAGGGAACGGCTGCCTTTGGTCCAGGACGCTCTGCAGGAACAATCCACTTTAGCTGCCCTGGCTCAGTGCTAGGGAACCCTGGGAACTGTAGTTTTGCCAGACATTGAGCCTTCTCTCTCAGAGAGCAGCTCTGGGGCCACAATGAACTACTATTCCCAGGATTCCCTACCTCTGAGCCTGGGCCTGGGATATTTCCGCAGTGCGTTTTGGACCATAACTAGCTATTTCGGTGGTGAAGGCCCAGTGCCCTCGAAGTCCGTTGGGAGATACACTCTTAGTCACTAGCTGCCCACCCCAGGGAAGGAGATGCCAGTAGGGAACCTCTTCCATCCTGGGAGTGGTAGGACTGCAGCCCCCACCATCCCTGAGCATTGCCCAAGCTGGCTGGGACTGATGGGAGTTGGAGTCCAACAACACTGGTGTACAGCCATTGTGGTCAAGCTCTGGGGACTTTTCTAGCCTGGTCTGTTCCCTGTGGCAAGGCTAAGCCTCTTGTGTTTGAACAACTGACAGCCTGGATTGGTAAGAATTCAGCTCCTAGAGTTAGTTCGTGGCTGTCATAATTTCGCTGTAGTTTTAGCCCAGCGTATGGCTGCTAATATCACTATGCGCTATGCACTGGCTATGCACTTATAATTGTGCTCTACTTTTTAGATGCCAGAAGGTAGCAGCTTGGAAGACTTGGTTGAATTGCCTTCATTTCTTTTCAGAGCTTTGAATATAGGCTTGCCCCAAATGAGCGCTTTTCACCAGAAGACCTTCTCAATCAAGTCAGAGAGCAGAGGGAAGAGCTGGGTTTGATCATTGATTTGACATACACGACCCGCTATTATGCGCCGGAGGTATGTTCTCTTGACCAACTCTGCCTGAAACCTTACTATAGACGGTCGCTTGGCAGTGTTTAATATTTTAAAAAATGGATGGCTGGGATCTTGCTTGTCTAAGAGGGCTTTTGTGCTACTTAGGGTTTGAGAGGATGCTTTTGCTTTCTTGCATGCCTCAGTTGCATTCTTCCCCCCGTTCTTTATGTCTTTTAAAACTTATTTTTATAACAATTCCATTCTTGATACATACAATACTCCCTTCTTTCTATACTACAGATATCGTAATTTAATTCTTCTCCTCTATCCCTCCCTTATGCCCCCTTCCCAAATCCTGAAGTCATGACCCTTATCCCTGTCGATGCACCATAAATATGAATTGTCTTCAAAATAGTTACTTGTTGTTTGTATTTTGATCATAACATTCAGTGTCTGTTTTTCCCAAATCTCTCCTGATCCAAAGGAGGTTTAAGTCCAGTCGTGCTGAGATTTATTTCAGCCGCTTCTCTTTTGTTTTCCTCTTGCAGAAACTACCAGACACACTGAAGTACTGTAAGATTTTAACCGTCGGCCACGAAGTCCCAGATAATGAAACAATCCATCAATTCAAAAGCGTCGTGAAAAAGTTTCTGATGGAGAACCAGCACAACGGTGAGCACGAAGTTGTTGTTTTAGCAGAACGTGACCATTATCCTGGTGATGCTTGCCGGTTGGCTTCATGGCATTTTCCTACAGCCCTTTAGCGAGTTGCTTATCTGCGCAGTGCCATCCGTATGCATGTGTGTGCTGAGAGCTGGAGGGGCAACTTTGGGGGGTTCAGGGGCCAGCTTTTTCACCTCTCTGAGAGCCACCACACGTCACATTGGCAAACCAGTAAAGTAGCTCTAACACAAGTAGGAAATACTTGTTATAAAAGGTTTTTCTTTTAATGTTTAATGTTTTATTTATTTATGGGGGGCTGCAAGGAGTCCAGGTGTCATTCATCCCTCTGCAAGCAGACAGGTCTTGTGCCAAGAAGCTCACCAACGAAAGCAGCATACTGGGGTAGATACGCGGAGAAGGAAGTGTGGGGAAGCAACAGGAATTGTTATCTTCATGGCACCTGCTAATTAGCCCTTGGCTGGAAGCTGAGCTGCTGTTTTTCTGTAAGGGGAAAACCCTTCACAAGGAATAAAATTGCTTGTGCAACTGGGTTCTTGCAAGATATTACTTGTATGTCCTGTTTCTCTTAGACAAGCTCATTGGAGTTCACTGTACGCACGGCTTGAATCGAACCGGTTACCTTGTTTGCAGGTAGGCCTGTCCTTTGAAAAATGCTGGTCACCAATTGGTTTTGATAGAGCTAAATGAGTATATATAAATAATTCATTACACAGTTATCCCTGTACAAAATAAACTCAATAGATCATCCCACCCCTGTCAAAGTCTATGTCTTCATTTAAAACGGGTCTTCTGGAAGCCTTTAGGGTTGAATTGCTGAGGTCTGAGTTAAACACAATTGTCCAAAGTGAGTCACTCTAGCAACCCTTTTCCTATGGTTAATATTTATAAGAGGAAGCAAGGAAAAGGAGAAATATGGATGTGGAGATATTAAGAAGGGGACGGAGGTGAGGAGGTAGAGATATTGAACACGGATCCTAAGGTTGAATACTCTTCCTGCAAGTCAGGTTGTTAAAACTCAGTGTTCAACAACTGCATCCTGTGTTCTGCTCTTTGCCCAGCTGTTCCCTTGGTTTACAATATGGAGGTGTAATCCTGCCATTATTGGTTATATGAGTTTTCTAGTCAACTGTTTTTCCTTAAATTTTACATCAAATTTGCATTCTAAACATATTCTAGTATTGTCCTTTTGTTCTTGTAACAGTTTTTTCCATAACAAAACGTCTTGCTGTTGTGTTTAGGTACCTGATTGATGTCGAAGGAATGGATCCAAACAAGGCAATAGAATGTAAGCAGCACACCCTTGTTTTGCTATGGGCCATTTCCTTCCCTTTAAAATAAAGTTATATGAAGCTGAGGTACAGCTTTTCTCCCGCAGTTGAAATATCATTACTGTATAAGCTTTCCTGACTATCACAGCCAATGGGGAAGAATGCTGGGAACTGCAGTCCAATATATTTGGAGGGCATCATGATTCCCATCGCTGATTAAATAAGGAAGCTCTAGAAGTGACTAGTACAATTATTTTAAGGTTGCCTGAGTTCTTCCTTATATAAGTTTTTGTTATACAAAAACTGACTGGGTTGTGTTGGGTGTCTCTGTCATGTTGAGCCAATTACGAATGGGCCTAGAGGGGACCCAACTCCTGTCCAGTGGGGAAAGGCAGCTTCTTGCTAATGCCTCATTGGAAAACTTCTAGGACGCTCTGGAGCACAGCTGCAAAACAAAGACCTCTGGATATTGGGCTAGAAATAGTCCATAAAGCTGCTGCTTCAACCGTTTTAAGAGGAGGAATGTTGTGGTTTTTAAAGAAATAATTATTCTGGCACATTCCAATGTACAGCTGGACTTATTTTTTGGTAGCTGCATAGAATTGCCTTCTAAGGCTCGTTTCCCTCTTAGTGTTCAATAGCAACCGAGGGCATTCTATAGAGAGGAAGAACTATATTGAAGATCTGAGGAGAGGACCTAAGAGAAGGTAAAGTACTTCCCCTTCTGTCTCCAAGTTGGACCTTACTACTTCAGTCTTATTGTCTGGCTGTAAATTAGTGAGAGAGAGAGATGGTGAGAGAATTGCTATTTGGCACCAGAGATTTCAGGAGGAAGAGCTGTGGGTTCAGAGAAAGGCAGAAGCGGGGGCCTTTCCTTCCAGCACCTTCATTCCTAGTTGTCAGAGGAAAAGAACCTCCCTCAGTCCAGCTTTCTGAATTCAGCTACTTGTACCAAGGCCCAAATAGAAACCATAGACTCATTCAGCTTTCACAATTTCCATAACAGCTCGGATACCCTGATTTAGAACGTCGCATTACTCACAGTCCTACACACGGAGTGTTGAATTCCTTCTCCCAAGTGCTGATCCTCATGTAGCCAGAAAGCTTTTTCAAGGGGTGCCCCCACAGTTTCATAAAGACTGAGTATGTTTAGTAACCACAGAATCCCATGCAGAAGGGAGAGGAACATGGTGGTGGTGGTGGGGAAGGCGCAGAGATGGAATGGAGTACTGTATCTCAAAAGAAGGCCTGCCAGCCTCTTGAGTACTCCAAAGAGCAAGGTATTTCCTAGGAGTCTAGCTTCTATTTGTCTAAAGTACAACTGAAAGGCATTAGTTGCCTTCTGCCGGTTCTTGTACCTCTTGTGAAAGTCACCTTTCCCTGAAATACTAAAGTTTTACTGTTTTTTATCTTTAAAGGCATGTCAGCATGGCACCTCCTCCATGCAGTTGGATTAAGGAGCGCTCTGGTCCTACTCCGCATCCAGATTTTGAAATTATTGACTGTGGTCCACAGTTCCCGCAACCATTCCCATGGCAGGCACAAAGGTTTCATTTGCTTTCTTCCTTTCTAGATATGGGCAAGTGAAAGTGGACCCTTATGATCTTCTTGAAAGTGCTAAGTAACCAGAGCAAGAAGAATTAGGACAAGATTGGCACACATTTCCCTTTCTTTCCACCTCCATCTGCCTACTGCTATTTAGGAATTATTTCCTCTTCTTGGGGGAGGAGAGTAGTACCAGCAGTCCCATCCTTGGCTTCTCCTAGTTCCTGCCCACACGCCTCCATTCCACAGCCATTTTCCTTCCATGGGGAGCTGGAGCAGTGGGGGAGATAGGTTTCAAGGGTCTCCCCCCCTCCCTCAACTAAATAGATCTGCACAGAATAGTTGCCCATTCTTTTGATTCGGAGCCCTCCCAAGGGTCAGTGGAATGTGGCCCTTGGGCTGAAAAATAAGCTGTAGGGAATTGTAGGAATTAAAACCAAATTTGGCGTCTGGGGAATACTGAGGCAGACTTGGGCAGTTGATTGATTCTTACGACCTTTTGTGTTCTTTGTGTTACAGGCACTTTGCTCCAAAGAGAGGAAGGGGTGGACAAAGCCCACCCAGGTAAATGGCAAGAGAGTCCCAGAAACCTCTGCAGCTGTAACATGCTTTCTTAGAAAGGGCACTGCTAGTCCAGGGCTCCAGGGGTTCTGTAGCCACAAAATACTTACCTCCGAGTGAATTGTGCCTGTTGAGTAGGCTATAAATACAGGTCCACCTCAGTTAGCAAAGTAGGTGTGTTCCTGGCCTTACGTCTTTAACAGAAAACTTGGTACCTGAAGCAGAAGTAACATGGAATGGATAGGGATATGTCCCCATACCACCGAGAAGAAGAGTAGTTCGCCCTGTTTCAGCAAACTTTGCATCCAAAAACTAACAATATGCCCATGTGAAACAAGACAATTGGGGCAGGTGAGCTTTGCATAAGTAACAAAAACATTTTGAATTCTTCAGAGGCCACTTGAAAGATTCTTCTAAAATGCTTCCAGCAACAACGGTTTCTTTTTTATTAGCCTCCGCTTCTTACAATTTCCATCTTGGTGATCCAATGTATAGATCTATGTTTCTTCAACATGATGAGGGTAGCTGGTAGCTCTCTGCTTTGCGTTCAACATACTCCATATACTGTTTTAGAGACTGCTGCTGTTTTACCTTGCCTGTTTTAGGCAGGCATGCAGAGCTGCAGTGGGACTATAGCATGGGGTGATGGAGTATCGCTGTGCATGCCTTTGAAACCCCTCTTGGCTCTGCTCTGAAGCCTTGTGCTTTCTCTTTCAGACCACCCCATCATTGGCAGAGTTTCACCACTCATTACCAAGCTCCTCCTGTTCCCAGTCCTCAGTTCCCTGCGGCAGCCAGCTTCATCCAGCAAAGGCCAAGCCCCAGTTTCATACCCGACTATGGGCTGCAGTACTCGCCTTACCAGCAACCGTCGCAAGGATGCGGAGGCTTTGGTTTTCCAAGGCAGAATTCCTATGGTCCCCTGCAGCAGGGAAGACATAGAAAACGCAGGAGAAAGCGCTGAAACTGCTACTGATGGAAGCATAACAGGAAGGAGGGCATGATCTCATAGGAAGGGAATAGAAGCTCCTCCCTGGTTGGTTAATTTATTCCGCATTTGAGAATTTGCTGGCTGGGTTTGTGCCACTTCTGTGTTTCCGAAAGACATCTGGGACTTCCAGTCGCTGCAGCCGGTGGCTGTGTATAATTCTGCTGCTTTCTTTCAACAGAAGCATGTTTTTAGTGCCTAATCACAAATGGACAATAGCCATTTTACACAGAAGGATTCACAGGTGATAGGAAGCCCTGACTAGCTGGTGTTCTCTTGAAATTAATTTCATTCAGAGGTCATACGTCGGAGAGGCAAGCCTCCCTCCTACAGAAGCTGCTGCCACAAATGTTGTTTACATAGCACCCCCCAAATGTGTGTTACGTAAAAGATATGCCTTCCCCACCTCCTATTAAATGTGGTGCAACAATATGTTCCCAGTTTGCAAAACGTGTGGATTTATGTTTCCCCAAATGTTTGGATTCTAGAGATGGTTTATGCCACCCTTGGAGCCTGGAAGCCTCTCCTGCATCAGGATGGGAATTGTCTGGCTCTCCAGGGCTGGAGAGAAAACCGGGTTTGGCACTGCTTTAACTCTTTTCTGGCTCAAAGCTATGGCATTCTGGGAGTTGGAGTACGTTGTGGGGCCCACTCCACTCTGGGCCCATAACAAACTTCAACTCCCAGAATGCCATAGCCTTGAGCCAGAAAAGAGTTAAAGCAGTGCCAAACCCGGTTATCTCTCCAGTGTGGATTGCAGCTCCTAGCATTCCTCACTATTAGAGTGGCTGTCCATCCACCTCTGGAGGGTTGGAAACAGGGTCTATGGACTAGCTTTGGGCTTTCCTTATGGCACTGGACTCTGAGGACAATGAGTCCTTGCCGGGGCTGGCCTTTTCCTGAAGGAGAGATGTCCCTGGGATGTTTGTGTTTGGCTTTATTCTTATTTGTCTTTGTTGTATGGCACACTTTGGGGAGCCAGTGCAGTGCAGGGGTTTGGGCACTGGTCTAGGACACTGGGAGGCCAGGGTTCAAAACCCCCTCAGGGACATTGGGCAAGTCACGCTCTCTCAACTTCAGAGGAAGGCAAAGGCAAAACACCCCCAGGATGGCTGCGGGATTCTGGGACCTGTAGTCCGCCCCTCTTTCCCCAAGAATTGGACCTGATCTGTGGTGATCTTTGATAAGCGATAGGAACAGGTCATTAGAAGGATCGATCGGGAAGCCCTGAGTCATTTGTGCATTTTATAGGAAGAGTGGGAGCCTTCCTTCCTTCCTTCCTTCCTTTTTGTGGCTTTATTGTGTTTCTCGCCTTTGTTTTGCTTTTCCGTGCTTTGATCTTCGTAAGTTTCATCACATCTGAGGAAGTCGGCTCCAGTCTAATTGTGAGCCACTCTGAGAGACTTTCAGCCATAAATGCCATCTTCAAGAGCTTGCGCTGTGACTTCTCTCTTTCAGGACCATATCCGGAGCAGCCATGTTGGCCACAAAGTACACTGGCATCCGTACCTTGTGCCTTTGGTGCCTTTTGTTTGGCCGGCTGAAGGTATCGGTGTTGTGGGTTTTGGCTCAGTTCCTCTCAAAGGTCTCTTGGCATTTGGCATTTTTAAAATAATAACAATAATAATTTCTTAAATAATTAATATTTAATAAATGAACGTTTCATGAGCAAAAACAGCCTTGGAATAATGATGGTTTGGGGATTTGGGGAGTTGCAGTCGCTGAGTGAGAAGCGACTTCTCCAAGCCAAGGCCCCGCCCCTTCCCCGCGAGGGGGAGGAGCTTCACTTCCGCCTTCCTGGTTTTCTTTCTCTCTCTATGCCCGGAGGCTGGGCTAGAGCGGCCGGAAGTGTCTCACTACCCGGAAGTGTGCCCGCGGCTCCCCGCCGAGGCAGGTAAGGCAGGGTGGCTCCGGCCGGGGGCTGCTCACAGCAGGCCGGTCCTGGACCGGAGGCGGAGGACTGCAACGCCCATCAGCCCCAGGCAGCATTGTTAGTCTCTTTCCAACCCCGGGGGGCGGGATCATGGGAGCTGCAGTCCGTGCCTTTCGGCCGAGAAGAGGAGAGAGAGCGGGTCCCTCGGGCAGAGGCACAACAGGCAGCCCTCTCCTCGGCCGCCGAAAGGCTCCTGTCAGGGGCCGAGGGCGAGGGGCCAAGGAAGGGCCGGTGGCTTCAGGGGACAGTTCTGCGGAGGCCGAAAGGAGGAGAGAGCAGGCTCCGTCTGTACATTACAGTCTCTCTCTCCTCCTCACAGCCATCCAACGGGGCAGGGAGGCTGCCCCAGAGGACTGCAGCTCTCAGTCTCCCCCGCCCTTGGGATGGGAGCTGCAGTCCGGCCCCTTGTCCTGAGAGAGAGCCCTGGCTGGAAGGGCAAGGCAAGCGCCCCGAGGCCTTGCCTCCATCCCTTCCCCTGGCGGGAGAGTGAGGCTGAGCCAGACTCCCAGGCCTGCCTGCCTTGGCCTTCCCTGCGGAGGAGGAGGCCGGGGCTCTCCAGGGTCACCAGAGTCCCACCTTTGAGAAGAGCTCAGCGTCCTCTGCCTTCCTATCTGGCGGAAACATAGAGTTAGTCTGGATTGTAAGGCAGGAGTAGGTAGCGAAGGCCCTTCATTTGCCAGCCATGGGCCAGTTTCACTGGGATTCCTTTCCTCCAGCGTAGAAAAGTCCCTCTCTCTGGAGGGAGACATGGCTTCCTTTGCCAAGGGTTTGTAAGTCCTTTTGTCAGAAGAAGGTCTGAGCTCCAGGTTGCCTTTGCTGCTCCCTTGAGCTCCCTTTCCCTCTATTGCAAAAGTGAAGGAGGGAGAGAGAGAGTGGTCTAGTGGTCTGAGTTTTGGAGAAGGACACCGGAGACCAGGGAGACACCCCCCCCCCATGGAAACCGCCTTGTATTTTATTTGCCTGTGTTGTCTTTTATGATTGTATTGCCTTCTACGGTGATTGTAAGCCGCCTCGATCCTTCAGGATTATTAATATGATCATTATTATTAAGCAAGTCAGACTCTGTGAAGACAACCCTGTGCCAGTCTGGCCTGTGGATTGACAGAAGTCACAAATGACTCAGAGGCACTCAGGACATAACACACATATCTCTGCCTGTATTTGCTTTCAGTTGCAATTTTAACAGTCTGTGCCTTTGTGTGCAATATTTAAAAATGGCACTCCGGAGCCATTTTAATGCAGCCTTCCTGGACCCCTTTCTCTCTCTGCAGAGTGGTTCCTTATGCCTGACCATGCGGATGCCAGCTTGCCCCCAGAGGACCGGGTCAGGGGCCTCATCCAAATGGGGAGCAACGTGGAGGTCAACGAAGACGTCCCGCCACGCAGATACTACCGCTCTGGAGTGGAAATCATCCGGATGGCAAGCATCTATTCTGAGGAAGGCAACACGGAACGTGCCTTTATCTTATACAACAAATACATCACGTAAGAAACCTGCATTGTTCCCTCGTCACAAGAAAGCCTCTATCCGAAGGGGTCAGGCAAGTTCCTTTCTAGGGCAAACCAGGTGGTTTACCTGGAGTTATTGCTGCACTCTGGCTCAACTGCCTACTCATTTGTGGTGTCACTTAAGTACATGGTCTATCCTCTCTTCTCTCAGTCTCTCAGATGGGTGTTGACTTCATTCCAGTCGCCAGAGTTGTAGTCTAGCGCTCAGACCACTACGTCTCTCTATCATTTGAGTGAAAAGTTACTCAAACGTCTTAATCCCAGTACGGTTTTTAAATCATTTGACCAAATCTCTGTTCCAGCTTTTCACTCAAACTTTTACATTGACTTTATTGTATCAAATGATGGAACTAAGAGCTCTGTTATTCTGCAGAGGAAATAACAGGTTTCTTCATGGACCGTCAAGATTTCCCAGCCCTTTGGAGGGAGTGTGTTTGTTTTTAAATAAAGAACTCTAGACACCATTAGAAGAGGGAGCTGCCTTCTCTGCCTCTGGGAAGGGGATTGGGCCATACTGCTTGGGGACCGTCCTAGTTTGGTTCCCCATCAAACTCTTAGTCCTGTCTTGGGACTGAGAGGCATTGGCTGCCTTTTTTCAGGGTCCAGGGCACATGCTTAACACAAATGAAATATAAGTTAGTTTCCTATGTGCATTTACTTCAAAGCGAGTTTCACCAAGTTTGCACTTGTAGGTTTTCAGTTGCAGTTTAAATCCATTTCTTCATTGGAAACCCCCCCCCCCATTCTTAGCCCTCCCTCAGTGCCCTAGTTCCTTAAGCCTGAAGTGGAGAAGGGATGGGGCCTCAGGGTGCTTTTTGTGGCTGCCCAGTCTCCCCCTTCTTTTCTGATGATAAAAAAATTACCCCAAAATGTCCCCCAGCATCCCCTAGGATGGGTTTGGGGGCAATTTCGCCACATTTGTGCCCACCTGCTGGGCTGTTTTAATGCCAGGAGAAGATGTTTGTCCAGCAGGATGTGACTCAAAAGCTGACTTCCAGGTCCCTTCCTGTTGGAACAAAGCCCTTTCCCGGGAGTAAAATGGGGCAGAATTACCCCTAGAGGATATTTGGGAGGTCCTGCAAATATTTCAGGTTTTTGGGGGGCAGGGTGAGCCCTCCCCCCAGTTCCCTTGAGGACCCATTGTGCCCCCTAACTCCTGGTGGTTGCCCACCCTTCTCTAACATGGTAACCCAAGAGAAGGGTCCTGGTGCCCCCAGCCCTCTCCTCCTTCGCACAGCCTGTGGATGCTGATGCTGCCAGAGACCCCTCCCCAAACGTCTCCTATGCTCCCTCCTTACATTCAGTACATTTTTTCCTGATTAGCATCTCCTTCAGCCTCCTGGTGCTTCCTCAGCTTTTATGGGCATCGCTGGAGGCAGAACTGGCCAAAGGACCTGTTAAGTGTAAAACTGGGTGGAACCCTTCCAGCTCCTTTCTCTCTTGGCAGCAGCTTCAGCTTCCTTTAACTAAACAAATACTCTCACTGTGATCCTGCCTCCGGTCCTGGAGGGAGACCCAGCTTAGAAAGCAGACTGCATGAGTCTCCAACCGCAAGGACAATAGCTGTAGAGGACTTGCTGGGGTTTAGCCTAAATTCTGCACTCTGGTGGGGTTGCTCTGTTCTCCAGGCACTGACTGGGAGCAGGCAAAATGACCATGTCCAGGTAGGGCAGCATTAGGACAAAGTTGGTGTGGGCACCCAGGAAGGCTCCACAGATACACAGTCTGCAGGTCCACATGTGAAGGTGGGGTTGCTGAGATGCTTGTGCGCTCCCTAAAGGGTTCTTCCTAGGAGGAAAGAGGGGCAAGGTGCTCCTTCGTCTTTACAGGCTGCAAATTGAATAAAAAAGAAATAAGACACTCTGCTAAAGCAGAACTGTGAGCAGCTTTATTTGTCGTGGTTTCCTTGAAATTTGGCAGAGCTGCTTAGAGCCGCTTTGGTGGTTATTTGGACTATACGGACTCCCCATTAGACCTTTTTTTAAACCCAAAATAAGCATCACATTGAAACTGGATTCTGATCCAAGGCCTTAGCAGTGCAACCGCAAACTAAACTTCCTTTTTTAGACAAGCCCCTGCCTGGAGTAACTTGGACTCTGCTTTGTAGGGATCACTTATCAGAGCAGCAACAGTGTTTTTCTTATTTGCACAAATAAGGACCCTGCCACTCAAGGGGGCAAGCAGGAATGCCCAGGACTGTAATGTTTCCGAAGGAGGCAGAGAGCAAGGGGGCAGAAACTGAGGAGCCAGCCCTCCTCTTGCACTGCAGGTCTGGTTGCAAACTGTTCTGCTTGGGGCAGCAAAGCTGGGTTTGTCAATAGGGCTGTGTGTGAGTCACTCAGGTGTGATTTATTTTTAGGCAAAGGTTGAGATTTTGTGATTTGATGAATGCGTTCTTTTGGGTCGGGGGAAAAAAAACAGATTCAGGTACAAAAGGCTACTTGAGATGCAGTCTTCTTGAATGGCCCTTTTAGGTCAATGCTTTGTGAGGAGGATGTTTGCTTGTTTGCTTGCTCTCCTTTTGTGAGGAGGAGGATTGTGTTCTGGAAATGCACTTGTCCTGCAAGTGTTACCTAACGTTCTGCTCCCAGAGCGCACTCCTCCCCCGCACCTTGTAGGCCTGGTCTTGGCCATAGAAACTCTTGGGCCTGATAGTACAACTAGACACTGGAGCATAACCATACTCCCTCCTGCTCTCAGCTGACATCTCTCTCTCTCTGTCTCTTTGTGCTCTCTGTTCCCAGGCTTTTCCTAGAGAAACTCCCAAAACACCGTGATTACAAAACTGCTGTCATTCCAGAGAAGAGGGAGACTGTGAAAGTAAGTGGCAATCCTCTGGGGAAAATATCTCCTGCCGAAAGGCTTTTCCCTCAATAAGAGGGTTGTGTCTAGAGGCTGAGGGTGAACAAATGCAGGTTGAGGTGCCAGATGCTGCCAGAAGCCACAGCAAGCTCATGCTTGAGGCAGGGACAGAGGAATGCAGGAGGCAGCCTTGATCATCTTGGATGCTTGGTCCAAAGGAAAAGAAGGGAGAGTGGAGAGCCCTGCCTGTTTTGCATTTCAGTAAAGTCTTTCCCTTTTGCTGGAACTCTTCTAGTAGACTCAGATCAATCAGTCTGTGTCTGATCATTATGAAATGACTGTGCCGTACATTGGTCTGCTGCATCATTGTCTTCTCCAGCGATGGGGAAAATGCAGTGCAATCCTTGGATTGCATGTGATCCCCAAAGTTTCCCAAACTTCATGTTTCTAATGTTTTGCTGCCATCCATCTATATGCAAAGCAGAAGCTTTACAAGTGACCTATTCTCCCCCCCCCCCCCCACACAAAAGGTAGCAGGCCCATTGCCATTGTCTCCAGTCAGACTTGAACTCTAAGTATAGCTGGTGACACACACACACAAACTGTGCTATGAGGTCTGGTGCCCTTTCTGGTCATTCTCTGTCCTGGCTCCTTCACTCTGCCCTTCCTCTGCATGGTTCCCATTCATTCCCAGGAGGAGGCAGGGTAGGGAAGGGAAGTGGCACTGCAGACAGTGTGGCCCTCTTGATTATGTTTGTCAATGCTACATAGGACTACTATTTATCCCAACCTCTGCTCCCGTTCTAAAGCATCTGATTTAATGCCATCTTTTTTCAACTTAGAAACTGAAAGAGATTGCATTCCCAAGAGCTGAGGAGCTGAAGAAGGAGCTTATAGAGAAATACAGCAAAGAATATGCAGAATACAACATACAGAAGGTACGTTCCAGGCAGAGCTTGAGCTCTAAGTCACATCCATGCCTCTTAATGTGAAACATATTCTGCTATAGCCCCACTCCTTGTCAAGCCTCTCCTTACTTTTTCCCAGGCCATCCTCACATATATGTTTCCTTTTTGGAGACAGAGCTTATTCCTTCTTGTTTGCAGAGAGGGTAAGAAATGGGGCCAGCAAGAGGAGGGAAGGCCTTTTCCTCATGTGAAGCTCTCCATTGACAACAGAGTTCAAAAGGACCTCAAAGCCCATCTAATCAAACTCCCTGGCAATCCAGGAATCCACAGTTAAAAGCATCACTGAGAGATGCCAGTGAACTGTTTTCAGTTAATGTAAACCATGTTACTTTCACTTGTCAAAATGTTTAGTCTGTTTCAAACTCTTTAGATTAATTTTGTTATATCATGCCCTGAGAGCCTTCTATTTAGAGGGTAAGATGGAAATATTTCAGTAAAACTATGAAATCTATGAAAAACCTCCCACAAAGGAGGACCCCCCATGCCCCCCCCCCCAGGCAGTTAGCAATTTAATGGAATCGAAGTGTAGTGAATTAATGCGTTTGGAGTTAATTGATATAGTTAACTGTATTATAATTTAAGAGATATAAAGGGATCTTGTAAGGAAATTTCTAGCGTAAGCGTTTCTGGACTCCAGTCCACTTCCTCAGATGTTTGACCTAGAGATTGATTTTCCTGTCAGTCTAAAAGCTGCAACAATATTCCTATACATCTTTTTATGCTGAAACATACTGACCCTTTTATCTCTTTGTACTATAGTTAAACTTATAATGGTAGACATATTTAGGGCTAGCCATGTTGGCCACTTAGCGAAAAACAACACAATTTACAGAACAGCAACACCTTCACTGGCCAACCAAAATGCAGAAAGTGTATCACGAAGGCTTTCAAAGCTCCACTGGTTTCTTCAAAAACCATAGGAGAAAAATGACCGTGTGAAAGTCATGGGCCGTCATTTTGTCTCAGATGTTCCTTCTGTTAAGAGTGTCTGGAGGGATCTCAATGCCCAGAGAGGCTGCTCCCCTTCCTGGCCATGTCAGGACTTGTGCCAAGAGCACTAAATCACAGGCAATAAAATGTCAACTCCATTAGCAAGAGAAAAGTAACTTCTCTTGAGAACCAGGGTGCCTGGGTCCTTTGCAAAGCTAACTGTCCCTTTCTTAGGCAGAGAACACTGAATTTCTCAAGATGCCTCTGTGCTGTTATTTACGTCTGGAAAAACTGTTAGGTACTATATAGCTGCCCAACAGAAATCTCACCTGCAACAAAATGTAGGCCTGTGGCTCTTCCATCGTCACTTTTTAAGCATATTTGCTTGGTGAAGAAGCCAGTGAAGCTTTCACGATGCACTTTCTACACTTTGGCTGGCCAGTAAAGGCATCGTTCTTTTGTGGATTTTGGATTTTGATGTCTTATAATGGTTTGCTTAACCCTTGTACAAGTGCCATTGGCTGGCTGCCTGCCTTGCTCCTTCTCAGTGGCTGGCTTGCCTTGTCTTCCGGTTGCAGAAGAAGCAGGAGGAGGAGTTTTCCCGCAGCTTGGCTCTTCAGCAGCAGTTGGAAGAGGAGAGGCAGAGGGTGGCCCTGATGAAGCAGCAACAGGCGGAGCAGGAGCAGTTCCACGCCTTCGAAGAGATGATCCGGCGCAAAGAGCTGGAAAAGGAGCGCCTGAAGATCATGCAGCAGTTTGGGCAGCCGGCCCTTGACTCCTCGGTGGTGGGGCCCTTGATCCCCGGGGTGCTCAAGCCCCCCACGGACCCACAGACTCTTGTCCCCCCCAAGCAGGCTTCCAGCCCCGGCAGCGGCGGAGTCATTCTTCCCAAACCTCCCACCGTGGACAGGTCTCTGAAACCTGGAGCTTTGGGGAGCCTAGAAAACAGTTAGTATGACTTGGAAAGTAAGCTTGTCTCCCACGATTGGATATTGGGTGGCCATTGGGTCATAATTGGTTACTCTGAGCTCAGAATAACCCCTCTCCTCCTGCCCCCCCCCCCCCAAAAACCCAAAAACCAAACCAGCCCACCATACAGAAAACCCCCCACCCTTTCTTACACTATTATAAAATGCTCCAGAATTGCATCTCTGCTTTTGAGACATCAGAACCCTGGTTCCGACTGTTTGGCTGTTGAATTTCATCATCACCCCTTTCATTTTTGCTTCCCTTCCTCCATTTGGCCACAAATAATTTTGTTTTTCTCACAAAGGAGTTCTGCGAGACAGAAGACATTGCCACAGAGGCATGCTTTTCATGATGGGTTGATGTATGAGGACTTTTGCGGAAGGGTTTAGCAGTAGCTGTGGTGATGGACAAAGTGCAGCCCTCTCCATGTTCCTAGGACTGCACCTCGCATCAGTCCTGGCTAATGGTGAGGGAAGCCAATGGTAAGGGATGCTGGGAGCTGCAGTCCAGCAAATTCAGGAGGGCTTACGCTTTGCCCATCTTAGTCTGTGGAATGGCAGAGGGGATACAAAGATATCTCACCAAAGTTGTTGGCACTAGAGATGGAAAAACATTTGGGAAATGGTCAGAAATAGGTTTCTCAAGAAAACCTCATGAGGAGAATCCTAGGATCGGGTGAGAGTCCTGGCTGGGACTTATTCTGTGTGGGAAATACACATTTCTGCACAGAGAGTACTGTTTTCTCTGCAGGACATTTGCTTTCTGTACAGAAGCAACTGCTGTTCTCTGTCTGAAACCCTGTTCTTGGTGTGAGCCACGCAGTGTGTTTTGCACAGAATGAGTTCCAAGCTCTAGTCTTTGAAAACTCTGCAGATTTTGACAACTGTTTCACAGCAAGGAGAAAAGTATGGAACATATTTGTTACTGCCTGTCAGAATGAAACCTATGAAGATTTCCATCCATACAGCTTGGAACGGATGTAGGACATCCGATGAAACCCATTTTCTGGTGCATGGCTACTTGCCATTAGCAATTCTGGGGCTGCCACATAACCCTGGCCGAAATAAGAGATTGCCCCATTTAAATGCAGATGTCAGAATGATCTTTCCCTGTGGCCTCTTCTTTCCAATGAACAGTACACTGCCTCTGGACTGCCAGTGGGCTCTTGTGTGATGGAATGCCCCATACCTACAATGAAATAAGACCCACATGGGGAAGAGGCAGCTGGGCTTGAACCCGGTCTAGTGGGTGCCAGTGGCTTTGCGCATTCAGTCCCTTTTTCTCTCTGCAGATACAACTATAGAAGGACTTCGCCAGGTCATCATCCCCAGGGAGCTCTGTCATAAATTCCTCCAGCTGGCAGATGCAAACACCGCAAGGGGTGTGGAGACATGTGGGATCCTCTGCGGGAAGCTGGTAGGATGGCTTTGGGGAGAACCAGCATTGGGCAGCGCTCCTGGGTTGGGACCTGGGTCACCTGGAAATGTCTTAAATTCTAGGCAGACAAGAGGATGGGCTTTACAGCCATATAGTCCACCAGTGCAGAAGCCCATTGGTATAGGTCCTGTATAGCTCCCATCTCTGGCCAGTGTGCATGTTGCAATGACAGGACTTTCCAGACTCTCCTTAGGCACAAAGGTGCTACATGATCACTTTCTGTGCTGATATGCAGTTATTTCTTTTCATTGATTTCCCTTGTTATACTTCCTGGTTGGGGGGTGGGGTGGGGGCTTTGTCATTGTTAATTGTCATCAAGCCCTTGATAGAGAATTCTAAGTACCTCAAGGAACTACATGTCTTGAGATTGCCTAGAATGGAACCATAGCAGTTTTAAGTAGTATTAAAGTAGTGTAAAGTGAAACTGCCGTTGTTCACAAGGTGTGCGCTAAAAATTTTGCTTCCTGTGAGAATGCTTAAGTGGTGCCTCTCCTGCTTCCTTTCCCCTTGTCCCAGATGAGGAATGAATTCACTATCACCCACGTCCTCATTCCCAAGCAGCACGGAGGCCCCGACTATTGCAACACGGAGAACGAGGAGGAGCTCTTTCTGATCCAGGATCAATACAGCCTTATCACTCTGGGATGGATCCATGTAAGCTTGGCCCAAGGCCTTCTGGGTGCCAGAATCTTCTTGCAGGGCTTGAAGGTCTTTTGGCCTGGCGGGGAGTAGTGTCTTGTGCCTGCTTTCTCCCTTCCAAAGCTTGTGCATGTGTGGTGTTTCAGACCTTGACTGCTGTATTTGTGTGGGAGGATGGGCATGCTGATAGAGGACTACTGAGGACTATGTGAGTGTATCCTTGAGGACAGGGGTCTTTTTCCACCTTGGTTGGTGCTCAGCGTTCACTCTCTCCCCTCTGTCTCCTTGTCTAGACGCATCCCACCCAGACAGCGTTCCTTTCCAGTGTTGACCTGCATACGCACTGCTCCTACCAGATGATGATGCCGGAGTCCGTAGCGATTGTTTGTTCACCAAAGTACCAAGAGTGAGTGTTGTGGGTTGTGTCTCCACCGTGTGCAAGAAAAGCGTGCGTTTTTTTACTTCATTCTGGGAAACTTTGGCTTGCAACCAGAGAGAACAGAAGGGGACAGAAATGGATCTGAAATAAGGAGATGTCAGTAACCTGGGGGTTCTGCTGTTGTAGATCTTAAATCACATGCCTGTAAAATTGAAGGCCATTTTTTATTATTATTTAAAAAGGTATGCTGTTTTTATAGGAATTTGGTATTCTAAATCCAAAAATGGCCTCAGATTTGCTTCATCACATACAGTGTTTTTCCAGCTTGCTTTGACTTTTCTGCATTGTCATGTGTGACTGAATGAAATTATCCTGAAAAGGGTAAGACAGGTTAAGCCTAACTGATTTTCTTTGCCATTACTTCTTTTAGGACAGGATTCTTTAAACTGACAGACCATGGCATGGATGAGATTTCTTCCTGCCGTCAGAAAGGGTTCCATCCACACTGCAAAGACCCTCCCCTCTTCACTGTAAGTATCCCCAGAGGAGAGACCTGCAGCCTGTTCCATGAATTGCTCTGTACTACAGCTTAAGTTGTGCTGCAACAACTTTACCCCCTTTTGCCTGTCTAGGGATCCCCCTTTCCTTCCTGCAGAAGATCAAAGTGCCACCACCTCCAGCTCCAAACTTTATTAGGCCAATCTAAGAGCTGCAAAATCAGTACAGTTTTCTTCTTTGCGGTCTCTATTGTACCCAGGAGTTCTGTTCATGCGCAGACCCTTGTTCAGAACGTTCTGGAGCCAAGCAAAGCTTTGGTGGGAAGTCAGCACCCCAACTCACCCCCAGTGGCCCTGCTGAAGCGGAGTGGTTCCCCTCTTCGTGGCCATTTCCTTTCAGCGGCAGCATCCTCTTTCTTCTTTCAGACCTGCAACCATGTGAGCGTCCTGGAGCGAGAAGTAGTGGTTCTGGACCTTCGATAAAGGACTTGCCTTTGCCAGCCAGTAACTGTCCTCCTCTGAGCTGACCTGTGGGGGCCAATGATGTGTCTCCTCTATGCAGTGATTTCCCAAATTCTGCCTGTAGCGCCTTGAGACATTTGTGTTCTCCTTGATCTGGCACAGTGGGTAAATTTTGGAGTCCAGGTGGGATGAGTGGGTTTGGGTGGTTGGATGGGGAATTATAAACTGGAATTCATACTGGACATGATTCTGTTACTTTTGATTGCTTACTAAGCCTGTTCCAGCTTTACTCCGTGACACAGTACTCCCAGTCACCAAGCTAGGATTAAAACCAATTAAATCACTTTAAAACACCAGCCTGTAGGAATTGGTACATGACTCCTTCTCCCTGTTGGGATTTCTCCCCAATGTTAGTCTTCAGTTTGGGTCCCCATGGTGGTTCTGGAAGTTTAGTGGTCTAACGTTGTGCCAACAGCTCCTCTCTTTTGTGAGCAGGAAGAAAGTAAGGTTTACATTGGAAAGAAGCAAACACAGAGGAAGAGGATCCTGTCCGTTGGGTGTGGCCATCAGAGGTGTACCTAAAAAGTCAAAAGAAAGCATACGAACAAGCTTTCTTCTTAGGGAGGCACAAATCGGTCTGGGGGAAAGAACCTGAGAAAGAGACGTTCCTAAATTAACTCCTGAGGTCTGCCACAGGCTGTATGGGTTTTGTGCTGTGACTATCAAGGTGCAGCGTGTGCCAGTAAGAACCGCACTCTAAAATGTCTAGCTCCATTTGAGGAATACAAGTTGGGCATCCTTTCATGATTCTTAAATCTAGACCAACAAATGAAAGCAACTTGACAGAGGATCAGTTTTGTATCCTAAGGTTTTTTAAAGTAGGGTTGCACAGTTGTGGAATTGTAACTCCCAGCTGTTCTGCATCTCTCTAACATCACTGTGTCTGATACATCCCCTTAGTACACATAGGGTTTTTGTTTTTTTTAGATAAAGGGTATATATGATGATCACATCCATTCTGCCAGGTCTCTCCTTACAGGTGTCTCTCCCAATTTGTACATTGGAAGCAGCGAGCAAACTTTCAATGAAGTGAGAATTGCTCAGGCTAGTATTGGGAAGTGCCCTCAGGTTGGTCCTGGAAATACTTCAGATCTTTGAAAGGGTATGTTGCTGCTTGTCAGCAGTAAATCAAGAGTAATTCAATCAAACAACCTGGTGTCTGAAATCCTGTGTCACTTTTGGCAAAGTGGACATGCTGCATCATCCAAACTCAAAAATCTCTTGGGCTGTGGAGGTGACACTTGCAGGTACAAGAGGATGTGCAGCTGTGTGTTGTGTCCCCCTGTTATTCTGAAATGGAGATTTCAAAGTAAAAATAAAATTTTGAACAGTTGAAAGTGAAATGAAAGTTGGATAATGCCATTGTGTACACTCCTGCATTACTCTCTAGCATCAGATTTAGGACTGGCTGCCAAGCTAGCCATATGGTTACCAGTATCTTACCCTGAACACCTCCAAGCATGTCTGGTTTTGAAAGCTAAGCAGGGTTTGGCCAAGTGAGTACCTAGGTGGGAGTCTACCCCAAGGTAAGGAAACCTCTGCCCAAACCCCTGCAGAGCCATGGCTGCAAGTCAGAGCTAACAGGAATGGTTAACATGCAACCCTAATGTTTTGACCCAGTATCAGGCAGTTTCCTAGGTTCCTGTGATCCTTTTTCCTTCTACTTTTGGCCAGGCAGTGAGTTGATCTAGGAGCAGTGGAGGAACGGCAGCAAATGTTGGGTTTTGAGTGCAGACACTTTCGGTATTCTGCCAGTGAAGGAAAAACTCCAGTTTGTGTGAGTCAGCTCCACAGTTCTGAACCAAAGCTAGTGTTTAAAAAGACACTGTGTGCGTGGAGTGTCGCTGTGTCCTGACATTGCCAGATGCCAAAAGGTACTCATTTCCTTTGCTCTCCTAACATCCTTTTGTTAACTCATAATTGTTAATTACCATTGAAAAATAAATTTATGTGCCATTAACTGCAACATGATCAGTTATGTTTCTCTGATACAAAAATAGAGGACTTCATTTAAAATTTGTACTCTTGGTTATAAATGACATCCGTTCTTCTGCCTGTAAGAACCACTTAGAAAGGACTTGCATCAAGGGACCCTGAGCCCTGTTTGTAAGAAACCAGCTCTGCTCCGTTCAAACAGGGTTCAGTGTTTCTTGGTACAAGTCGTTTGGTAATAGCTGGCAAAACCAATATTACTTAAGCACCTGGATGCAGCTTGGTGATACCTAACTGCAGTCTCTTGATCTCTTCATCAATGCACTGTTTTTATACAAACATGTCATTTCAATGCCAAGAATCACACAAGAAGGTACTGTGGGCTAAAGGCCAGTATATATTATTTATCCTGCTCTTTTAAGTGAAGATAACTATGTATTGATGCAAGAACCACCAGACCTCTGGCCAGACTGCATTGCTGTTCATGTGGAAAAGCCACTGCAGGTGGAAAATAAATGCTCATGGTGACTTGACAGGGGTGATGCGTCTCTGTCTGTCTTTCCCTTGGGTGACTTTCCCATTGGAAAAGCTGGGGGTGGGCAGTAGCAATGGGCAGGGCATCCCAAGGTGGGGAGAGGGATGGCTCTGGATTTGGGTCTGTAGGAGTCATGGCCAAAAGTGGCTACTGGGTCCAAGAGACACAACTAACACAAATGTTCTCTGTTACAGTTGTGTTGAGTTCTGACTGATGACGTGTTCTTTTTACCTCTAAGGTCTATTTCATCTGGCACAGTGACAACATTTTGAAACTGCTCTAACTGTTGTGGCTTAATCCCAGGAAACCTTGGGCTCTGCTGGAGAGCACTAGTGTCTTTCCAAACTACATATCCCATGCTTCTGTAGATTTAGGGACGCTGCTAGTGTCACGTCACCCAGAATTGGTGACTTTTAATAGTCTTCTACTTGAGGTTTCCTGGGAAATTGGGACGTAGGACCAGGCAATTTCCTGCAGAGGGATGTTGGCTGCTTTGTAGCAGATGCCAGAGTTACTCTGCTCTTCATTTTTTCAAAGGCCCCCTGATCTGTGACCCAGAGCCAGGCACAAAAAGCATGCATTTTGAATTAAAGAGCAGGATGCTCTAGAGATGCCTTGAATGCCGCAGAGCCCCTTCCTGCCCCTCTCCTGGCCTGCTCTCTGTCAATGGGGCTGCATTCCTTTCTGGCGCAGCAGCAGCAAAGGGATGCCAGCGCTGAGGAGAGCAGCAGGAGGAGGAGGAATGGAGGGGGAGCCGGGAGGTGCTGGATTGGCTGCCTGGGCCAAATGCTTCCTTATTAGGCTGCCCAACCGCAGGCTGGTCTCAGGGGCTGGGGCCTTCAAGGCTGCCAAAACTGGCTTTGAGAATCAAAGAGTTGGAGGGTACCCCAAGGGCCATCCCACCCCAAAACACTTTAGTCAGAGCTGATGTTTCTGGCTCTATGCTTCCCTCTTGAGCCTGTTTGTTTGGGTGTTGGACTGGGGCTCCAGGAGACCAGGGTTCAAATTCTTTCCTCTGCCATGGAAGCCCACTGGGTGCCCTTGGGCAAGCAGATCCCACTCTCTCCCCCTCCCCGGAAGGCAAAAGTAGACCTCCTCTGAATCATAAGTCTGGCCAAGAAGCCCTTAGGATGGGATTCAGTAAGCTGGAGTCAACTTGAAGACACACAACAACAAGAATAGATGGAGTGGCCATCATCACTTTCAAAAAGCCATTAAGGCTAGTGGCTCTTATAGTACCTTGATGTGCACCTTCAAGTTGTTTCTAACGTGTGGCAACCCTAAGGCAAGCCCATCACGGGGTTTTCAGTACCCTGGCACCCTCCAAAATCAGCCAAAGCCCATCTGGAGCCTCCCTGTTTTCCCACCTTGAGGTTTGAGTTGGTCTCTTTCTGGGGTCCTCCTTCCACCTCTCTCTTGCAAAGCTTGCTCTGAAAGCTCTCCCTGCTTTCCTCGGAAAGTGCCTAAAGCTCCTTCTCTTCCATCTCGGCTGTCTCTCATATGGCAGCTCTCTTCCTCGCTGACCTCATCCCTGGATGCCCTTTACTTGGGCATCCGCTAGCCGGAGTTTTGTGGCTTTCCCAATGATGGATCCTTTTCGTACTCCTGCCAAGAGAGAGACGGCTCTTTAAAGGAGAAGCTGCTTCTGCTGCTGCTTCCAGATTCGACTCTGTGAACAGAAGACATCACTCTTCCAAGTCCTAGTCTAGTCTAGTGGGCAACAGATCCGTTTGGCAGATTGTAAGCAAAAGCATCTAAAGACATCCATTGCAAACAGGACACAAGCTAAATGGTCTTTTTGCACACCTATACTACACAGCTAGAGTACTTTAAGGAGAGGGCATTTTTGCGTGGATTTGTAGTTTTGTGGTGCACTTAGAATTTTCTGACAAAATATATGGCTCAAGGAAGTGTTTGCAGAATCCTCAACAAACTACAAATCCTGAGATTCTGTGGATGGAGTCCTGAATATTCCTGGAGACATAACACTGCTGTCATCATGCAGGATGGGAACCCTTTATTTGGGTATCTGCTGTGAATGACAATGGTTTTCTTGGCCCTCAATAATCTCTTTTCTCATTTCCTCCCTGGCATTTGTCACCTGGGGGGGGGGGGCGAAAAGAAGAAGAATTGCCCATTTTTTGCCTTTGGAGGAATGAAAAAGCTGGCGCAATGTGCAAAATTTGCCATGGTGCGTATGTTTAGATTCTCCCTCCTCCCCGTCTTTAGATCCTGGAGTTTAGAAGTTGCTGCTTTGACCAGGTTAGTTTGGGACAGCAGTCCTGTAAAGGGGCAATTCTGTTTCCCCCAGTTTAACCACAAGTATTCTTAATACTTTCTCTGGTTTTAATTCAGAGGATGGCTGGAAAGCAGCTCCTGGCAGCGTACAACAGGGACTGCGGAAAAGTCTTCCTATCTCGACCAATGAGTTTGTTTAGTGAAATGATGAGCCTCCGTTGAGCAACAGGAGCCTGCCATTTAAAAAAGAAATGCAACGCTGGATTAGTTTTGGATGCCACATATGGTTAGCTTTTTTATACTACATATAAACACGGTAAGTGCAATCTTTCTATAATAGTGTTGAGACAAGGGCACTGTAGACGTTTCTGGCTGGCTTCAGGTCTGTCGTGATCTCCTTGCTTGGACTTCAGGCATTTGGATTTTCCTGCCTGTTTTCCACAGAGCCCAGGGCAAGGGAGAGGTGAATTTGGCCAGAAGCGTGTCCAGAGTGCTAATCCTGCCCTCTGCTCCTTCCCAGTTTCCTAGAGGAAGGGCAGCTGGCGTGGGCCCAGTCCCCAGGGCTACCAAAGGCCGTTTCCCTTTGCCCTTGTTGGCTCTGGCCAGCTCCCTCTTTCCTTCTTGCTCACTGCCCTGGCAGCAGGGCTGAGGAGTAACTCCCTTTTCCTTGCCTACGCTGCTTGCCCTTAAAAAGGCAACGGGGAGTTTCTCAGCATCTGGTTGGGTCTCTGGAGGCATCTGCTCCTCTCCATTCTTACCCTGCAGAGGATTATGGCAATCCCGGCCAGAAGAGAAGAGGGCAAGCCAGAGGAAGGGCAGCTGGATTTAAGAAGGGAGGGTCGGGAGAAGCCACACACCTAGCAACAGCCCTTATGGCCAGAGCAGGTGGGCACCATCTGGCTGCCAGGTAGCTCTCCAGCGCCAGAGGGGTTGCTATTGCATGGAAGGAGTGCTTTTGCACAGGGCAATTTCCCATTAGTGGAAGACTGTCAAGGCAATATCCAGAATAAAAAGTTTGTTGTTGTTGTTGTTGTTGTTGTTGTGTGCCTTCAAGTCACTTTTGACTCACGGCGACCCTAAGGCTGACTTTCCCACTCAGTTGTTGTCACACTTTGCACTGCCATGTTCCAACTTGATAAGAATGTTCTTTTAAAAAATAAGGAAAAGAAATAAAGATGAAGCAGCCATTTTGAATGCCATTTTTTGGTTGGGAAGGACACAGGGTGACCAGACATCCTCCTTTTCCAGGACAGGTCCTACATTCCAACCTTCTGTCCAGCAGAAATGCCAATATGCCCTCCATTCTGAGCATGAGTAAGAAGCATGAATTCAGTGCTGTGTAAATTTATAGCACTTTATAAATAAAGATTAATAATAATAATATTTATATTAGTGATTTTGTTTTGTAACGCCCTACATTTTGTGAAGTGTATGGTTGCTTATAATACTTTGTAATGGCCATTGTGCCTGATACAAATAAGCTGTTGTACTACATTTTGTGGTGCCTTGTCCTCCTTTGTGGTTAGAGCATCTGGTCACCCTGCAAGGACAGAGAGAGAGGAGCAGAACTGACCCATAGCTCCCAATTATTTGTGCCATCTCACCTGTGCCAACCTCACTGGAGCCAAGGGGACATGCCCAGGCTTTTGGACACCACTTCTTCCTTTCAGTGCAAAGGGATCTCTTGGTGGATTGGGGCCCATGACCCTTTGCAGCCTCAGGAGGAAGGAGGCCACTTGGATTTGCTGCCTGGACCTCTCAGGCCATTCTTGGTCACTTTCTCTCCTCCTTCCCTGAAGCCGAGGCCACTTCCTTCCTCAACTGTGGCATATAAGGACTTGCCCCCCGATTGTTTACTCAAGTGCAGCAAAAAAGGAGCACATTCACAAATGAGGCGTTGCTGCCCAACTTTTTTCCCCTCCCTGCATACATTTTTCTTACGATAATAATTCACCGGACTCCCTTCTACCGTCGGCCGAAGGTCAATATAATGAAATAAAAGCCCTTATATGGCTAATACACTATCCGCTGGCCTTTTAAGGACCTCGGTTGGGGGAAGATCCGCCTCTGGGGTTTTATAGTCTCACTGGTATTTATACCAAAGGCATCACCAGAACAGAGTCCCCGAGGAAAAGAGCTTTCCAGTGCAAAGGGTGAGTAACCGCAGAAAGACTTTGTGAGCACAAACAGTGGATGCGGAGGGAAGCATCCCATCTGGGGCAGTGTGAGAGTCCTGGCATGGCACTGGAGATGCTTAAAGGTCTGTGGCTGCTTAGCCAGACCTGGCTTGCACCTGAAAATTGCTCCTTCTTTGGGTGGATGGGAGGCTGGGATACAAGGATGCATTGAGAAAGGATGGCTGGTTTTCTGTGCTTGGCTTTGAGCTTCTTCCCCGAATGGTCCTGGGAGAACTTTTGAGGCTAAACAGCTGTGAGTTAGATATTCAGTTAAAGAGCTTGCCTCTATCTGGTGCATGCCTTGGGCTTTTGTGCATGAGTTGCGGAAGGAATGAGAAATCCCAGAACGGTGCGCCTGCTATAACCTGGATGCCACTTTTTCTCTTGTAAACTGCTGTAAAGGCTGTGCTTTGCAAACTTTACAACCAGGGCCTTGAGATTAAAACTTTGTGCAGTTTGGAAACGGCTCTTAAGGACAGTTGTGAGATTTACGCTGTTGCCTTTGCAAGACCATTTGAGATGGTTTGGCCACATGTTATTGATCCCATCCATGCATTTGTGTTGGTTTCTGAAATCAGGAGCAGCTGTTCTTAAGATAACCTCCACATTCAAAAGAGTGTTCATTCCGTAGATTTGGAGGGACGGTCCGGGGAGGGGCCTTTTTCCCTCCGCTTGCAAACCAGGGTCTGGAAAAATCACTTCCATTTTTGGGAAAAACCCTGTGATGTACCTCATGTTTCTGTTTACTCTCGTCCAGATGGGAGTGGTGTGTCATGCTTCTGCTCCGTGATTCATGCTTGTTGTAGCTTTTGGGATGAGCAGAGAGATCAAAGGATGCTGTACACATACAGCCCCAAAGGGAGCTTTCAGACATTTCCAGATCACAGGGGTTGTGTATGACAAAAAGAGAGAGGAAAGTGCCAAGTTCATGCAAAGTTGATGCTTTCCTCCCCAGGAAAGCCAATCTGAAATGAAACAACAGTCAGTAGAGAATCAAGGCAACCAAACCCTCAGAATTGTGCCATTCTATTGAGGCAGAGTTTAGTTTGAGATTTAAGGTTCATCTGCACTGGGTAATTAATGCAGTTTGACACCACTTTAACTGCCATGGCTGCATCCTATGGAATCTGGGATTTGTATGGGGAGGCAGAGGGGAGCCATCCTGAGGGCTTAGTCCACAGATGGCAATTATGTGGTCCTCCAGACATTATTGGACTTTGTCTCCCAGGATTCCTCATTGTTGGCTATGCTGGTTAGGGGCTGCTGGGAGTTGCACTCCAAGAACATCTGGAGCGGTGCATGAGTCAAATGAGTTGGTGCAGTGGTTTAGTGGGATGCTGAACTGCCAGGACATTTTGGCTGGTGGCGGCACAGGTTTACTTTGCCGCACCCCTAGCATTGTTCTACCCATTGAGTATTGTCCTTCTTGGGATCGCCAACCCTGAAACCCCCTGCGTTCTGGGAATTGCAGTCCAAAGAAAGGAACTGTTCCCAAGCCTTGGCCTTTTGTTTCACAGCAGTTGCACATAAACATGTCTCTCTCCTTTTGAGGCTTTTTCTGCTTGTAATCTTGGACAGAGCTTCAAAGGTATTAAAAGTCCAAGAGGACAGGTTCGTTAGGAGCCAATCGATTATTGGCTTAATAATAATTGGCTTGGGCACAATTACTAGATTCTCAAGGAGAGCAGACCCATTGAACCAGTGGTATTTACCTGTTGATGGACCTCTTAGCAATGCATTCAAGGGGTCCAGCCTAGCTGGGACAAGCAACCTGATTGGGGATGAGCTTGGAACTCCTGGGGCTGGGGATCCTGTCCCACCTTGACAATGGTGAGGCGTGCTGGGACTTGCAGTCCAACTGCATTGGGAGGGCTGCAGCATTTGCACCATGGGCTTCCTCCTAACCCTGCCTCTTCCCTTTGCCTCCCTTCCAGCCCTCTGCATCTGAACACAACCGCCTCCGATCTCAACATGTGCGAAGAGGAGACAACCGCCCTCGTTTGCGACAACGGCTCCGGTCTTTGCAAGGCTGGGTTTGCTGGCGACGATGCCCCCCGTGCCGTCTTCCCATCCATCGTGGGTCGCCCCCGTCACCAGGTTTGTCTGCCTGAGCTTCCCTTCTCCGTGATGGCATCAATTCATGCAAACAGCAGCTGCAGGCAATGTTGACTAATGGCTTCCCTGTCAGTGGGATTTGAATCCACTCTGGCTTTTAGTCCAAACATTCAAGGAGCGGTCCCTGAGGCCCAACAAGTTTTATCTCTCATCTCTCTATTGCTTTATTTACATTCTGTTCCTCCCCCAAATCTGGCAGCCAAGATTCAGCACTATGGATAGATCCTTTAAATTTCACTCTAAAGCCCATGATGGATTCACCATTCCACTGACATGGAAGCAGTAGTTTGCTATTGGCTCCTTAGAAAGCCATGGAAAAAGGTTTTTCTTTTGAAAGCTATAATTTGCGGAGATTGTTCAGGCACCTTCTTTTCAGAAACTTAAAAGGACAAATAACATATACACATATTACAACAATCCACATTTAAAATCCATCATTTCATAGAATCATAGAATTCACATTATAAAAATTTAGATGTGTATTTTAACTGATGTGTTTTAACTGATATTGTTTATCTGTTGATTGTTGTAGTTTCCCACCTTAATCCATGGGGAGATATTAATATTACTAATAATAATAGTAGTAGTAGTAGTAGCAGCAAAAGGACAGATGAGTGAGCAGTGCTGAAGGGATGGAGAAGGGGATCTGAACCACTGGTGGTTGTTTGTGTGTTTGGGGTGGGACAGATGGTCCATAAATGTCTTTTCTCTCCCCGAATGCCTTCTGTCTTTGGAGGGACAGACCCAGGAGTTGGCTTGTTTTCTTGGTTCTCCAGGGTGTGATGGTGGGCATGGGCCAGAAAGACAGCTACGTTGGGGACGAGGCCCAAAGCAAGAGAGGAATCCTGACCCTCAAGTACCCCATTGAGCACGGCATCATCACCAACTGGGACGACATGGAGAAGGTGCGCTGAGCAACTCTGCCTCTCTTTCATGGACTCTCTTTTTAAATCCAAGGGTGGTTTTGTGTTAAAAATAGCCTTAAGGGAACTAAATACATTGACCTATTTCTTATGGCTGCACCTGACTAAAGTAAACCCCCTGAATGCATTGGATTTCTTGAGCTGTTGGCTCATCATTCAACAGTTGATTTGATGGATCTCCTCTAGTGAGGACTTACTAACAGGATTCTGGAGCCTGTGAGATTATCAATCATCTCCTCTAGTGATTGATAATCTCACGGGCCCCAAAGAGGAAGGTTCCACCTAAACACCAAAAACCATCTGAGAAAATGCAAGCCTGTGACGAACATGGTCATTTTATCATTTTTCTTTCTCCTGTATGATACTTAATCTCTTATGAAGATGCCAGTGGAGCTTCAAAAGCTTGCAATTATGTATATTGTGCATTTTGATTAACATCATCCATATATATATATATATATATATATATATCCTCCAGTATGATTCTTAACCCCTTTGCTTGGTGAAGAAGCCATTGGAGCTTCAAAAGCTTGCATCATGTATTTTGTGCATTTTTGTTGGCCAATTAAAGGTATCCCTGTTTTGTGGATTTTGGATGTCATAGTAATTTGTTATATGGCCAACACGGCTACCACTGGATATGCTTGGCATTGAGGCTGTGAATCCATTCTAGATTTAGTCTGAACTTCAAAGGTGCTAACTGAGATACCAATCTCTGTGTTCAAACACATATCAGGATGTAGTTCAGAACAGCAATTGTGGCAACACTTCACACTTTTGTATTTCATGCACCATGTTGCTATTGGGGTTTTGCATGCTCAGAGAAGCCCCTGAGGCACCAGGGCTAAATATTGCGGTATTGTTGCTCTCAGAGGTGCTTTCACATAAGAGAAAAGAGTGATGTTAAACAGCAATGAAGGGGTAATCCTTAGAAAGATGCAGTTAGACTACTGGAGAAGGTGATGGGATCTCCTTTGCTGGAGAATGTCAGGGGATGCTATAGGTGTGGAATCCCTGCACTGCCCCAAGGGTTGGATTAGATGATCCTTGGTGATCCCTTCCAATAGTACAGCACTGTGACCTTTGAAGATGGTGGACTTTCCTTCTAAACAGAGGTTGAATGGCTATCTTCTAGGGATGCTTTAGCCGTTTATTATTATCCTGGCGGAGGGCTGGGCTACAGGACCTCTGGGGTTCCTATCCTAGTCTTTGATTCTTTGACCCAAAGCCCAGCAGCACGGCAGGAAACTTCTTTGTTCATTTTGTCCAGATCTGGCACCATTCGTTCTACAATGAACTGCGGGTGGCTCCCGAGGAACACCCCACACTTCTCACAGAGGCGCCCCTGAACCCCAAGGCAAACCGGGAAAAGATGACACAGGTAAGGCCTCCCATCCTCCTCATTCTCTTCCTGATGATGATGAAGAGAAATGGGGGAGCCCACCTCTTTTAACATCCTCTGCAGGAAAGGTGATGATGATGCCTCCTGTCCTAGCAGGCAAGCAATGCAAGGAGAGGTTGGGGGTCAGACCCACTTTTAGGGTATAACAATCTCTGTGGGACTGTGGTTTGCCTTCCCCTTTCCTTGAGGACCAAGTTCAGAAGATGCTTCAAAGTGGACTCCAGGCTCTTCTGTCCAGCCCTTTGCAGAGCCACTTAATTCTTCTCCTTTCCTCTCCTAGATTATGTTTGAAACCTTCAATGTCCCTGCCATGTACGTCGCGATCCAAGCCGTCTTGTCCCTTTATGCATCTGGCCGTACCACCGGTAAGAAGAACCTCACTTGTTCCTTTGTTTGGTGCTCAGAATCATGGGCTTTGTGTAAGTTGGTAAAACCTGAAGCTAATTTGGAGAAGAAAGTCTTAACTGAGATATAATTTGCCAACCTACTAGGGAAGCTGGTTTGTGCCTTTCGGAAAGTGGATTGTGCTGACAGGACTCTGTCTGTACTTTAGACTTTGTCTGGCTTTTAATAGTTATTCTTTATTCCATGGGAACTAGTTTTTGGCAGGCATGGTGGGTAGTTCAGTTATTGCAGAGTGGATTCAACCCTCAGTTTTAACAGCAGTCTCCCCCAGGGCTCCTCCAGCCTGAATCTGCACTGCAGAATTAATGCAGTTTGACACCTCTTTACCTGCCATGGCTTCATCCTATGGAATCCTGGGATTCACAATTTGTTGTAGCACCAGCTCTCTCTGACAGAGAAGGCTTAGTATCTCACCAAACTACAATCCCCGCATAGCGTTGAGCCATGGCAGTTAGTGGGGTCAAACGGTATTATCTGTGCAGTGCAGATGCAGCTCAAGTCTTCAGTCCTCCAGAAGTTAAAGATGCTATCTAAATGCTGAAATCTATGTTGGGAAACAACATTCAGCGCACGAACAGCTCTTGAACCACTTGGAGGTGTTGCTAATATTTGGAGCAGCTGTGGCCAAGGCCTCCGCTAAAACTGCTCCACAATAACAGAGCCACCAACTGTGCCTAGTATTATTTTTATTTCTTTATTGCATTGCGAGATCAAAGGAGAGGCCTAGTATTCTTGACTTCTCAAATCTCTTTTTTCCCTCCCTGCCTGTCTCTAGGTATCGTTCTGGACTCCGGGGACGGCGTCACACACAACGTGCCCATCTACGAAGGCTATGCCCTGCCCCACGCCATCATGCGCCTGGACCTGGCTGGCCGAGACCTGACCGACTACCTCATGAAGATCCTCACAGAGCGGGGCTACTCCTTCGTCACCACCGGTAAGGGAGGACTGGAGCCATGGGCAGCCGGTTGATGCGTGTCGCTAGAACAGTGAATCCATCCCAGGTTTGGATAAAAGTGCTGCCTAGGATGCATCCTTAGGGTCACTGTAAGTTGGAAATGACTTTAAGGCAAACAACAGCAACAACAACATATAGGATGTGGCCTACTAAGACCCAGGGTCTCTTGGTGGAAGTAACAGTCATTAAGCCAAAAAAATTTAAATCCTTAAGCCTTTCCCCGTATCTTCCTGCCCAAAGGTTGAGGTCTATGGGTGGGAAGGGCTCCTCCTTTGTGTCCCACCATCTCTGCCATCTGAAGTGACCCCTCCAACTCATCCCCCATAGTTGGGCTACTACTTCTGGAATGTAACCCACTTGTCTCTCCTTTGCAGCTGAGAGAGAAATTGTGCGCGACATCAAGGAGAAGCTGTGCTACGTGGCTCTGGACTTTGAGAACGAGATGGCCACAGCCGCCTCCTCCTCTTCCTTGGAGAAGAGCTATGAGCTGCCGGACGGTCAGGTCATCACCATCGGCAATGAGCGGTTCCGTTGCCCCGAGACCCTCTTCCAGCCGTCCTTCATTGGTGAGTGACCCTATACCCTCGGGAGGAAAACCGGAGTCCTCCTGGAATCCATATGGACTGAAGGGATTCAGAAAGGCTACCTGGTCCGTCCTCTTGCTAATGCAGAGAGCTCCAATGCCCTTGAATGAGTGATAGCCATCCAACCTCTGCTTGGAAACCTCCAGCAAAAGGAAGCCCAGTAACTTCTGATGGAATCCATTCTGCTGCAAAACAGCAAAGTTCTTTTAAATGTCTAGTCAGGATCTCCCTTCCTCTAGTTCGAATCTGTTGTTTCAGGTCCAACCTTCTGGAGCAGCAGAAAGAGTTCTTGCTCCATCTTCCTCAAGAAGGCAGCCCTATTTGAAGATGGCTCTCTCACATTCCCTCTCTGGCTGCTGCCACACTGCAGAGTTAATCCAGTTTGGCACTGCTTTAATGGCCCTGGCTCCATCCCATGGAATCCTGGGATTGTTATTGTGGCAACTCTCTTGATTGGGGCTGGGGGGGGAGGCTTATAACTCTTGACTTAATTATAACAGTTGTCCCAGCTAGATTTCCCACACCTCCTCCTGAGTTCTTCCCTTTTCACCAAGAAACTACCAAAGAGGGGAATAAAAGCCAAAATAGTTGCACAATGTCACTCTAAACTTCAGCTAGACTCTCGCAACCATTGGCCCTCTGGATGTTTTGGACTTCAATTCCCAGCATCCCTAATCCATAGCCCTACCAGCTGGGGTTTTCTGGGAGCTGAAATGCCAAACCTCTTTATGACCAAAGGACTGGTCTGGAAGGACCTGGAATCATCCTCCCATCTTAGAGCTTGTACCTTTCCCTCCTGCCAGGGATGGAGTCTGCAGGTATCCACGAGACAACATACAATTCCATCATGAAGTGCGACATCGACATCCGCAAAGACCTCTATGCCAACAACGTCCTTTCCGGAGGCACCACCATGTACCCAGGCATTGCGGACAGGATGCAGAAGGAGATCACAGCCTTGGCGCCCAGCACCATGAAGATCAAGGCAAGTCCAGCCCTGTTTGCATTGAGTGTTGTGTTGTGCAATTGCTTCCTCCTGCCCCATTAGCATTGCCATATCTATGGCTTGGAGTGTCTTCTCCAATCCTCAGGGTGAGAGGAAGGAATCGCAGGGTAGGAGCACAGCCTTGAAAATTGTGTATTCTTATACAGTTCCCTATTGGGTTAGACTTGGGGCTGCTTTTTAAAATTTGGAGTACTCTGCAGCTGTGATGGATGTTTAATGTGTGATGTTTAACGATATCGCCAGGGGTTGCCCCAGAATTTGACGTTAGGATATAGGGCTTTATATGGGATGGGTATTGTGATTTTATTGTGGTTTTAATATTTGTAATTTTATAGTGTTTTTAGCTGAGGTTTTATTTTTATTTTTTAAAATGGTTATTGTGAGCAGCCTTGGGTCCCTTTGGGGAGAAAGGTGGGATCGGGATTAAATACATCAATGCATTTCTCCCAGTGCGTTGTTGTATATTTGGTGTGCGACTCTGGTTTTTTGCCTAGTGCTTCTTGTTCGAAGTATCTGCACAAAGGCTGCACGCACACTGGAGAGGTAAACTGCTTTGGCACTGCTTTAACTGCCCTGGCTCCTGGCTATGGAATTCTGGGAGTTGGAGTTTGTTGTGGGGCCCAGAGCGGAGCCAACCCGGTTTATCTCTCCAGTGTGCAATGAGTAAATGTGCATCAGCCTGGTTTCTTCCAAGTCCTTGACCCTGTTTCTTCCCAAATGCCTTTGGCAGATCATTGCTCCTCCTGAGCGCAAGTATTCGGTGTGGATCGGCGGCTCCATCTTGGCCTCGCTCTCCACTTTCCAGCAGATGTGGATCAGCAAACCGGAGTACGACGAAGCCGGACCGTCCATCGTCCACCGGAAGTGCTTCTAAGAGACGGACGCTTCCCCGGAACGGAGAGGCCTTCCCTTCTTCCTTTTGCAGCTCTTCCTGACCCTTCCCTTCATGAAAAGCATTAAAAAGCGTTTTTTCAAGCCACAGTTGTCCATGCCTCTTTTGTAGGGATTGCAAATCCAGGTTGATTCCATTCTGGGATGAAGTATTGACTGGTTTAATCAGTTTTCTCCCTCTGCTGAGAAAGTCCTTGCAAAGGCACAGCGTTCAGTTCAGCTGCACAAAACAAACAAACAAACAAACAAGCCCCATGCAGTTTTTTCCTTCAGGCAACATGGTTTTCTGCAATGAAAAGACTTTTCTGTGCATCCTGTTTTGTACGATATTGTACTGATATTGGATTCTATTTTAAGCTGATCATTTGGAGGAGCAGGATATAAATAAATATTATTATTACAGTATTATTATAAAAATAAAATAATAATATAATAAAAATAATAACAATTAATAATATTCTGGGTTTCTAGGGCTGAGCCAGGATTCGAACCCTGGACTCCAGAGTCCAAGGCTGTATCCACACTGGAGCAATAATCTGGTTTGGAACCGCTTTAACCCTTTCTGGCTGAAGGCTATGGAATTCTGGGAGTTGGAGTTTGTTGTGGGGCCTTCCTTCCTTAAGCTCTGCTCCTCTCTGGGCCCACAACAAACTCCAACTCCCAGAATTCCATAGCCTTCAGCCACAGAGGGTTAAAGTGGTGCCAAACAGGGCTAATTCTCCAGTGTGGACACAGCCCTGGTCCGGCACTCCAGCCACTGCACCACACTGCCTCTCGTAACAGCACTACTATACTAGCTGCAATGAATTTCATTGAATTCATCACTGGCACTATTTAAATTGACTAGCAACAGTGCCATTCCCTATTCATCTTGCAAAGAGCTTTTAAAAAAAATATCATTGGGGGATTGCAGGTCCCAAAATCCCCAGGGGCCATGCTGGTTGGAGGGAGGGGGATTCTGGGACCTGTAGTCCAAAGGGAAAAAAAGAGATGGAGCTTTGGAAGCTCTGATACCCCTAAGAGATAAGGCTGGAGGTCTACTGGAGTGCTCCTTGACTTCTGGTGCTGCGACGACGTCAGTCTGCGCGCGCAGCTTCCCGTCTGCCTCTTGCCCCGCAAATGGCTGCCTCCGTTTTGTTGTTCCCTCAACAAAAGAGCCGAAGCCCTTTGGGCTGGGATGCTGCTGCTGCTGCCGCCGCCAGTGTCTGCGCATGCGCAGTGGCCCGCCGCCGCCGCCGCCGGTGGCCGGCCAAGATGGCGGCGGGCGTTCGCTGTATGGAGGCCGGCAAGAGACTCTCGGTCGAAGGAAATATCGGTGAGGGGAGGCGGAGGGGCCCAAGGGGCAGTTTGTAATGGGATGGAGCCCCTCTCCTCAAACCCTGAACAGCTGGAGGGGCGGAATGGCGAGGAAGGCACTCTGCACATGCCCAGAGGCACTCTGGAGGGCTTGTCTTTGGCTCGTCCCAGGGCTCTTTCCGGAGGCGTCGAGTCACGCAACTCTTCCCCCAGATACTACGACTGCTATTTCAATACTGTACTAATGAAGGCTTCTTGTAGTACCTTTGGCACTAAGTGGAAGAAAGAAGTTGGCAGCATGAGCTTCCTAGGCTTGGGTCCACTTCCTCAGATGCATTTAGGTTCAATAATAATAATAATATATGTCAAGGGATATTGTGGCACCTTTGAGACTTAACTGAAAGGAAAAAGTTGGCAGCATGAGCTTCCTAGGCTTGGGTCCACTTCCTCAGATGCATTTGCGTCCCAAAAGGCTCTCTCCTTAAAGCTGGTGCCTGTGGAATACTGAGAAAGCACCTGCAGAAACTCCAAAACGGAGCAAAGAGAGCAGCTCTGAGGGTGGCCAAGGGCTTGAAAGGCGCCTTCCTTCTTCTTCCCAAGGGGTCCGGAGAGTGGGCTTGACGGTCCCTCCTGCTGCAGCCTCATGGCCTGAAATGCCTTTCAGCTCCAAAACAACGAAGAAGCCCCTTTTCAGAGCAGGAATGTGGCTGACTGCATCCTCTCTTCTTCCCTTCCAGCTGTGGGGAAATCCACTTTTGTGAGGCTGCTCCGCAAAGCCTTCCCCGAGTGGCGCATGACTCCCGAACCTGTCTCCAAGTGGCAGAAGGTCCAAGCTGCCGGTGTGCCTCCGGTAAGTGTGGATAAGTGTGGAGAGAGGACACAAAGCCTTCCAGGTTTGCAAGAGTAGCCTGGTTCAAGATTTTGTGTTTGATTGTGCCACTTGCACACTGGAGCATTGCTGAGCTGCTCCCTTTGACTCACAAGAGAATCCTAAATGACCAGAAGGCTAGCCCTCCCAAACAAAGCATTAGCTTTAATAAAAGAGGACAGAGCCATTTGGGATCTTCTGCAGCGACAAAAGAGTTGCAGGGTTGTGTGTGGATCTTGTGCTGGAGGTGTGTATTCAGCCTAGAGGGTTGCAACAAGGCTGTGTGTGGTCTGTCAGGGCCATTGGGTTAAGCACCGCATCAGCATTTCTTTACTTCTGCAGAGCAGGATGTTGGTTCACCCTGCTTAGGGCTATTTCAATATGCAGCCTATTATCTTAGCTCTTGTTTCTCTTCCTTGGACCTATGCTGTCCATACTTTGAGGCTGGCACCATGTGCTGTTGGTTCTCTTTCAGCCCAGGTTAGCCCTCGGGTGGGAGGCCGCCAACGAATACCAGGCGCTAGAGGCTCTGCTTCAGAGGAAGGCCTGGCAAAGCCACCTCTGAGGAGGATTCTAAGGAAACCCTTTGAAATTTATGGGGTGGCTGTAATTCGACAGGCAACTCAAAGGCACATACGCACATAGGCCAAAATGCTCTAATGGCACCAGATTCCATCCGATCTTGGAAACCAAGCAGGGTCACCCCTAGTTATTCTTCAGATGGGAGACCGTCACTGAGTACCAGATGCTGGAGGCTCTGTTTCGGAGGAAGGAACTGGTAAACCCATCTCTGAGTATTCCTCGCCTAGGAGAACCCTCTGAAAAATTAATGGGGTTGCTATAAAGTGACCAGCAACTTGAAGGCTGATGCACACTCATAGATGTAAAGACCCCAAAGGCACCAGTTCTTGTCCTAAGAAAACCCTCTGCAATTCATGGGGTCGCCATAGGTTAACAGGCACTTTGAAAACACTTTAAGCCATAAATATGGGAATATAATTAAGAAGGGAATTCCAGGGATGCCCAAACAGACTCTGCTGCTTCTGTCTTGCTCTTAAGTGCTTGCCTTTCTAATTCCCCAGCAGGCCCCCAGTTCTCAGAGCGTTGGGAACCTGCTCCAGATGGTCTACCAGGATCCCACGCGCTGGGCCTACACCTTCCAGACCTACTCCTGCCTAAGCCGACTCAAGGCCCAACTGGAGCCTCTGCCCGCCAAGTCCCCAAATGCCCAGGAGCTGGTGCAGGTTTTTGAGAGATCCATCTATAGTGACAGGTATGGTAACAGAAGTATTTTTATTCTGTGGTGGTGCAGATCATGGAGCGAGTGTCAGGGCCGCAAACACAAGGAGAAAGAGAATTTCCCCAACTCCACATCCAGCTGGGGATATGAAGGCCAGGGGGAAGGGATGGGAAAATTGGGGGAAAGGGGTATTTTCCCCAAGGGTTTTTTGTTTTCCAGTGCTAAGGAATCCTGGGAATTGTAGTTAATTGTGGCACCAGAGCTCTCTGACAAAGAAGAAAAACATCTCACAAAACTACACTTCCTAGAATTTCCTACCATTGAACCAGTGGTCTCAAACTGGATTATTTCTGCTGTGTGTTTTGGACCAATGTGTTTCCTTTGGCTCGACTGCACCAGGATGTGGTTTAGGATCACACATGGATTTATTGTGCTCCGGAAAGTTGCCTTGTTTGGGTTGGTGCCTTTACCTGCCTGGTCCTAAGACTGTCTTGACTTACCTGAGACTCTCCTGGCTTGGCTGTTGTTTTGCAGAAGCTAAGCATAACCGGGACCACTTTTGCTTCCCCTCTCTCCCAGGTACGTCTTTGCAAAAAATCTCTTTGAGATTGGCCACCTGGCAGAGACGGAGTGGATCATCTACCAGGACTGGCACTCCTTTCTCCTGCAAGCATTTGAGGATCAGCTTAGCCTGCATGGCTTCCTGTATCTCCGGGCGCCTCCAGAGGTAATTGAAAATACACCAAGTAATAGGTCAATATGGCCATTGGCTCCATTCTCATTCCCAGTATTCCATCAGATGGAGGCAGGTCACTCTGTGGTTGTTGGATCATCACAGAACTATCTCTTAGTGGCACATTGGGTGAGACCTCTCTTCAGTCAGCTGGAAAGGTTGCCCAAAACAAGGACTTGTGGTGTTGGATTATGTGTGCTCCCTCTGTGCAGCCAGCTTTTATTCCTCTATGTGCTAACAGAGGTCCTTCTCAGGCCTCCTGTTTCAATGTGGGCCACATGGGAAGCCTTAATGGATTGAGGAACCACAGGTGGGCCATGGGGAGTGTTGGAATGGTCCTCAAGTACCTTTTTTGCCTCCATTTCAGATCTGCCTGGAGAGGTTGCGTCGGAGAGCAAGGCCTGAAGAGGATGGGGTTCAGCTGCACTACCTGGAGCAACTTCACACACAACATGAAAACTGGCTGGTGAAGAAGATCACCAAGTGAGTACCTGGTCTCTCTTTCTCTCGCTCTCTCTTTGTGTTTCACAGGTATGTGGGCCCTCTCCCACATCCTCCAATGACATATTGCCCTGACTGATGGAATACAAGAGGAGCCTCCTCCCAAGCAGACTTTCAGGTGAAATAGTTTTTTAAATGCTTAGCATAACTAGAGAGTTTTCACACATCTCTCCTGAATCTTCTTTGCTTCCGGGACAAAGCAGGTTACAGTTCCAAACACATGCAGGCGAGGTCACTCAAGGAGGTGAGCCAAACTACACAGTACAAATAAAGTCAAAGGATGGATGGTGCAGTCTAAAGAACTGAGCAGAGAGCATTCCCATTTTCCTCCACAGGATCCATTGTCAGAACGTAAGGGATGCTCCTGTCTTGCTGCTTGATGTCACAAAAGATTTTGAGAGTGATCCAAAGGAGCAAGGAAGGCTCATGAGCCAGGTGAGATGATCCCCAAAGCTCAGGTTCAGTGACATGTTTTTAAAATGACGTATAAGCATGAATTTTCTGACAACAGAAAGTTCACTGTTGGTTGGCCCAGTTCAGTTCACCTTATTTCTTGGGCCTTGAATGAACACAGCGACTGAACATACATTTACTTGTGAGTTTCTTTCTGTGAAAGTGCCCTTCCCCTTTCCCACAGGTGAAGTTGTTTCTGAAGTCCCTCTGCCCAGAGGCCCTGCCGTCTGCCTCCGCTGCGGCTTCCTAGTGAGAAACTTGTCCTGGGAGCAAATTACCCTGAACTGCTTACTGGATTGGTGGGGAAAAATGTCAGTTTCATTCACCCTGGGAGACCAAGCCCATCTGGAATGAAGAATTTGGGGGAGGCTGGAGGGAGCCCCAAGTCCTTGGTGTAGCATACGAGAATCATGAGAACAAACACACCCTTCATTGGCTATGGAATTCCAGGATTCCCTGGTTGAGGTCCTGTGGCGTGAAGGGTACTTTTGTATAGATTGGGTCAGTTGGGCCCATCCAGGGTTGTAACACAGTCTCTGTGCAGCCTTTTGCTTTGGCATGGATGCAAGGTGATTATGGAGGTACTCTGCCAGGAGAGAGATCACTGGTTCCTTTAATACAATATTTGGTCTTATTTTGGGGGGTTCCATAATTCCAGAGCACTGGCCATATTGGCTGGGACTTCTGGGGGATGAAACATCAGGCAGACCAAAGGTTGAAAACCATTGCTTTAATGGATCTGGCTGCTGGAAGATCTGTCCCCTGCATTACTGACCTCTGGCCACAGTGGTTCGCTTCTGCTATACCTGGACTTTGGGAGAAGAGACATGTGTGTGGCATCCCTCAACCCCTGTTGCCCAGTGTGACCTGGAATTGTGGCACAGTATCTCATGTACATTACCACTGTTTATTTAAAAAATAGCTTCCTACCACGTATGCGTTGGGGCTTCTGGATGTCCCTAGGAACTGCCGTAAAGAGACAGTGGGAGTGGATGGGCAATCATGGAGTGGAGGGGATTCGGTGGGGTGCCTGGTTTCCGTTTATTTGCACTTTCCCATTGTTCTGTGCACTGGAAGTGTCCATCCTGGAGGAAGCAATGAAGAGCCACTTAACGCTCAGACCATTCAGGGACCAAAAGAATTTGCAGCATGTCGTGTCGTTGTAGAGTTTGTTGTCTTGCGTCAGTGGAGATGCAGCAAGTACTGTATCACAGAAGGAGCTGGTTGGCTAAGCAACTTAGTGTTCCAAGGAGCTTTCCTTCCCCTCCCAAAAAGGTTGTGTACATAACAGAAGTCTTCAGGGTGGAGGGGATGGGAATCCAGCGCATGTTGTCCCTGTCTTACTGCTCAAGTGTATGCAAGAACTCTTGTGAACTGTTTCCAACAGTGTGCAGCCTAAAGAGTGGCATTTGATGTATCCAAGACTTCAGAGCTCTGTTTTGCAAAGCTCCCTTTTCCTTAGTGGCATCCTTGGGGATCATTGCATGAAGTCCTTTCTGCTGCTGCGTCAGGGCCTTATCTTTCCTTCTCCTACATTGTTCTTTTAGCTTACTTTCATAGAGAGTGAGGTGCGTACCTGCGGTGTTCTGCTGGACAAATTATTTAGGTAGCAAGTTCTGGAACTAGGTACAGTAGTGTTCAGGCTTCTGATATGATATTTGAGCAAAGCTCAGGTCTAGGTGGAAACCAGGGAATGGGTCTGATGCCTCCCTCCTGTTGTCTTACTAGTTAAAGGGCTTGGTTAAAAACCCTTTACCCTTGAGAAAGATACCCTTCAAAACTGTGTGGTTGCTGTTTGCTGTGGTTGCTCTCATACGGTCAGCAGTTGGCTGTTGGAACTGGTGAAGAGATAGTTTGCTGTTGTGGTCTTTGGGAGTGGCTGTGGCAGCTGTATCGGCTGAGGGTTGTGGTCAGCCAGTCCTAAAGCAGAGTGTGTTGGACGCTTTCATCAAAGCCTCAGAGCTCCATTCTGCAGCATCCTGGTATTTGTCAGCTGGTGAGTTACCTGGAATTGTGTTCCAAAGTGACTCTTTTTGCATGGTAGTTCAGGGAACTGAAGCTCTCTAGCTGAGCGTTTAATAGATTACAGACCCCAGGGTTCTGTAGGAATGGAGCTGTGGCATTTTGAGTGGCATCCAGGAGCTACGCTCAAAGGCTGACTCTTTTGCCCGGTGCTGAACCATTTCAACTGCTGCTGGAGGTGGCTGCAAGTTTCATAGGTTAATATGCTTTTCAAAGACTCACTGCACTGGAAAACGTTTTGACGGTTTTGTAGGTTCATCCTAAATTATAACGTATTGTGTCTCTAAATTAATAAAACAAATCTTTATGCAAAGATCTTGTGCAGGTTTTATTGGTGAAGAAGGTGGAGAAAGGCCAGACTGAAGAGGGCAGTTTCTGTGGGCAGCCCTATCTTGATGCAGAAAGCAAACCTGGTTTCATCTTTGGAGCAGCTGAGCTTCCGGCCCATGCTCTGTTTCTGTACTCCATTGCAGTTAAACGATCAATAGTGCAATCCTGGACATGTCTACTCTGAAGTAAGCCCCTTGACTTCATGATTTATTTTCTAAATGAGATGGTAATCTAAATGAGTATTAGCTATTCAGGTTGAAGGGACTGTCCCTTAAAAAAATTACAGTAGTATCTGATCTTGGATGATAAGGTAGATGAAGGGAATACAGTTGGCCATCCCAACCATGAGTTGCCATCTGTGGATCTGAGTAATTTAAAACATAATTTAAATATAGCAATAAAAAATGTAGCCTTCTTGCTGTGAATAAAGCCTTTAGGCAGAAATGCCATTGGTGGGTCCAAATAGATAGTGGGGCAAATCGTATTTTTAGCTTCAGATAGACTGAATCCCATTCACTCTGTGGAACCGACATAAGTTCCTATTTGCCACATTCCCATGGGTTTAATGGGTCTGCATCTGTGCGCCTTCAAGTCACCTCTTGAGTCATGGAGACTTCCCAGGGTTTTCTCAGAAATCCTCAGAGGTAGTCTTGGCAGTCCCTTCCTCTGAAATAGAGCTTGCAGGGCCTGGTATTTGTTGGCAGTCTCACATCTGAGTCCTAACCAGGGGTGACCCTACTTAGCTACTAGTATCAGAGTATTTAGGCACCTAGGTCTCCAATTGAGATTGAAAATTAGGTTTAGACCCCTGGGCCCTGGCTGGCTTGTGGTTTCATCACATCCTGAACAGCATCTCGCTGAGTGGGAATTGAGCACTGAAATATGTCTCTTGCTTTGTGTGTGCAATACACAAATAGCGGGTTGGTTTGTAAATCCTTTCAGCTGGGAGGTAAGTCTGTGACTTTCAGAGGGGCTTCTTCTCAGACTCCGGCGGAGAGACATAGTTCTGAAGCCTTGGCTGCTGCCCACTAGATGGGGCTGGACTCCAGAATCTCTTTTTCCCAGCCACCAAAGTTCAGCCCAACTCTTGCAAAGTCTGAGAGTTTAAACGGAGAGTGCGCTAGTATGGCATTGTGTCTTAGGTGTAGGACTAGGACCCCTGCTTGGCCATGGAGACCCACAGAGTAGGTCACATTCTCTCACCTCTCAGAGGGTGGCAGTGGCAAGCCTCTGAAGAAATCTTGCCAAGAACACCTCATGATAGCCCTTGGGGTCGACACACAACAACAGAGCATTAACTGAGAGTATATGACTTTTAAAAATAACTTGTGCAAGTGTTTTAAGCCAAAACAAAACAAAACAATCCTGGTTTTTGTGCACAATTCTGTCTGCAACATACACTTTTCTATTCCAAACACTTTCCATTACAAAGCTTGTTTTTTCTGCACAAAATCCCAAGGGGTTTCTGTTTTTGCACATTTTTACAAAAGGCCCAAATTCCCAAACTCCTCGCCTTGGTCCCCCGGTTTCCTAGCAGGATGCCTTCTTGGCTGGAGAGACCATTTGGCCGAGATGGAAACCTGCAGGGATGCCTTCCATCTCTACCAACAGACAGGCGCTTAAGCTGCAAAGCCTGGGCCCTTTGTCACCTCGGCTTTCCATTTTTCTTTCCCAGCTTTCTGCAAGTGCTTCATGTGACTCTTCTCTCACTCATCCTTTTTGGCCCTCTTAGCTTCCACATTCCCTTGTTTTGTTTCCCAGTGACCCCCAGTTTGGCTCCAGTCCTGTCCCTCCTTGCATTAGCATTGAGGAGTGATAGGACCCGGCTGGTGGCAGTGTGCCTTGCTCTCAAGTGAGGAGGATTTGCGCAAGGGCTTTCCTCCATCTCTGGGGCTGGGGCTGGCACACACTCTGGCAACACCTGGGCCCTGCTCTTCTCTGTTTTAGTATATGCTTTGTCAAAGCAAGCACCCAATTTGCAATGCAACCCAACCCTACTCTTTTTGGCCTGCCAGTCTGGGAAGGGAGCAAGCTTGCCCTTCTTGGCCATTCCTGAACTGCAAAAGCGCCTGGCGAGGCCTTGGCCTTCCATGCCACAAGGGCATGGCAGGGGAGCTGGAGCATTTCCACAGGCGCTCAAGATGGAAGAACAAACCAGGCCTGGACTCTCTCCCTGAAGCCAAAGTGAGATGTACTTTGAGCAAACCCTGAGAAGATGGGGCTGACTGGAAAAGACAGTAATGCCTAACAAGGTGGCAGGCAGCAAGGAAAAAGGAAGACTGCCTTCCAGATGGATGGACTCCAGGGAGCCATGCTTGCCTGGCTTTGTGAGACATGAGGGACTTGGGAGTCTCTTTCAGAGGCTTACCATAAAGTTGGAGTCGACTTCATGGCTGTAAACAACAACAACAACAACAAAGATGGGAAATGGGCACGCTTTGATTCAGGGGTTTCAAGACAAGGCAGCTGTGGAGGGCGAATGGTGTGTCCATCCTTCCCAGTTGTGAAGGAAGGCATGGGCCAGGGGTCCATTTTCTGGCCTGGGCCTTTCCTTGGGCCCAGGCCAGATGGGTGCTTGTGGGGCTCCCGGGAAGGGAAACCGAGTCCATGTGGAGCCCCTTCCCACAGGACACTGGCGTTTCAGGAGTGGAAAGTGGCCGGGATGAGCTTTCATGGATGTTCATCGTTCTTTCTTTCGCTTGGGTTTCAAGGCCTTGGATGTTTGTGCTCCAGGGAAACTTTTGGACAGCTTTGCAAGAAGGTCTCCTTGGTTGCCTGGAGCCCCTCAAGGGGAGCCAGAGGGGCCTGAAGTGGTGAAGGAGATCCTGATGGAGATGCTATCCTAGGAATGCAGGGGGAGATGAAAGCCCCCCACTTTGCAGCCCCAGGACAGGCAAGGCAAGGCAAGGGGGGCTCCACTTGGGGGGACCCTGCTCCTGCTGCTCTGCAGCCCTCCTGGCCCTTCTTCCCGCTGCCCTTGGGCCCCTCCCTCCTTGCCTTGGAGCCTCCGGAGGGCGGGGCAGGGGAGGGGGCTTCCCCAACAAAGGCGCAGCCGCCGCGGCGGCGGGAGAGGCTCCTGGCCACGCCCTCTTTCCCGGACGCCTTTTCAAGGACGCGGCTGGGCCGAAGGCGGGCGGAGGAGGAGGCGAGGGCCTGCCTTTGTCTCCCCTGCGGACGGAGCGAGGGAGGCGGGCAGCGAGAGGGGCCCCGCCTGGACCCAGGCAGGCAGGCAGCCTCCCTCCCTCCCTCCAGAGCCTGTGGGGAGGGGGCGCGAAGGAGGGGCCCTTGGGGGGCAAGGAGCCCCCCCCCAAATCCAGGGGGGCCCAGAGTTGGGCCGGTGTTCCCTGAGGGGAAGGGGCAGGATTGGGGGGCCTTTCTGGGCCCTGCTGCAGGATGAGGCCCCCCTCCAGGGCCCCTGGGAGCCCCACTGCCTGGCCTTTGGGGAAGGCAGAGGCCCCAGAAGAGGGAGGGAGGGAGGGAGATGGCCCCGAGGTGAGAGGGGCCCCGAGGTGAGCAGGGCAGCCTTGGGCCAAGCGGAGCCAAGGGGGTCTTCAGGTGGGCATTGCCTCAGGACTGGCCCCATCATCACCTGCTCCTTGCTCCAAGCCATGGACCAGGCCTCCTTGCTTGGCAGCCTCCTGGAGGAGGCCCAGGGCCAGCCCAGTGGGCTCTTCTTGGGGGCCCTGGGGCCAAGGCCCTGGGAGCAAGGGCCCTCCCGGGGGCCCCAGAAGAAGCGCAGGCGCTGTGGGGCCTGCCCCCCTTGTCTGCGCAAGGAGAACTGCGGGACTTGCACCCACTGCCTCCACTGGAGGACCAGCCACCAAGTCTGCAGGATGCGCAAGTGCGAGGCCCTGAAGAAGAAGAGGAAGAGCGAGGGAGAGCAAGGGTCCAGGCGGGAGACACGGGTAAGCGCTCCCTCACTCTCTGAAACGAAGGAGCTTCACGATTCTTGAACCCATTGTCTTATTCAGCTTGCATAATTTAATCTTGAAAGCGAGCCCTGGCACCCTTTACAGTGCTGGAACTGATGCGCAGGATTCTAACTCGGGGCCTGGCACCATTTCCCACAATTGGTGACGGTGGCAGCGACAGCAGAGGAACACACTCCAACTTTTAGCCTGAACGGTAAAAAAAAGGAGCAATCCAGCCATGTGCCCAAATTCAGTCCAACACCTAAGAGCCAGCTCTGCTAAAACCCACCAGCGTGGGCATGAATCTGCGTACGGCGACTCCTCCGTGGCAGTGACAGCGTGGAGCCTCAGAGCCCAGCTGTGTCTGATAGCAGTGCTTGGGCAGGTGGCCTCCATGCCGCTTGTATATGTGCCACCAAACGCCCGATCTCTTGCCTGATTTTGGAGGTTATGTGGGGTCAGGCCTGGTTGGGACTCACATGGAGACCCCCAGGAGAGAAGCTGCTGTGTGCAGTTGTGGTTGCACTCCCTTTGCATTGATGTCAATTACTGCTCAGGAGGGTGTGAGTCTTCACAGTCCACACACACACAGCCTTTAAAGGGGAACAGATCCAACTAGTAACAATCCCTGCAGTTGCTGACCAGCTGGTAGAGTAGCCCAAAGCAGGGCTTTTTGGACAGTCTGTTTTCCTAATGTGCCAGGGGCCGGTGCCAGGCTTGTGGCCTGGGACAACAACAGTTTCTTTCCTTCCTGGAAACTTGCCATGACTTGTGGACCATCATAGATGACCACCGTGAGTAGTGTTAGCCACCAGAGAAGCGAAGTCTGGCCCAAGTGGCAGCTGGAATGGGAGCGCGCAGTTGTGAGCCTGCCACAGCTAAAGAAGCCCTGGCTCTGGGAGTAGCTGGAGGCAGCTCACCTGGGATGGTTTGTTGTTGTTGGATGAGACATCTCCAAGATCCTCTGCCTTCCACTTCTATGCTCAGGTCCTGCAGACTCATACCTGTGACCTCCCTAATACACTCTATCCATCTGGCATGCAGCCTTCCTCTCTTTCTGCTTCCCTCCACCTTTCCCAGCATTATGACCTTTTCCAATGAGTTTTCCCTTCTGTCCAAGGTGTGACAGCCTTAGTCTATAGTCATTTTGGCTTCCAGGGAGATTTTGGGTTTGATCTGCTCTAGGACCCATTTCTTGGTCTTTTTGACCACCCTCAGTATCCTCATTGTTCATTCCAGCCCCTCATCTCAAATGAATTGATTTTCTCCCTCTCTTCCTTCTTAACTGTTCAGCTCTCACATGGTAATAGGGAATATAGGGGCTTGTTCGATTCTAACTTTTGTGCTCAGTTGTATATCTTTGCATTTTAGGATCTTTTCTAGTCCTTTTGCAGCCGCCCTTCCCATTCTTAGTCTTCTTCTGATTTCTTGACTGCCTTCCCCGTTCCTATCAATGTCTGATCCCAGGTATGAGAAGGCTTTTACGATTACTATTTCCTCATTGTCTTGGTGGAATTTGTGCGGATTCTCTCTTTATGTCCAACCTGGGATGGAAGGGAAGGCAATTTGCTGGCAGCTCCTTTTGTCACCACGAACCTAGGAATCGGTGCTTGCCCGGTGTCCATGCCTGGTCCTTTTCCTTTCCTCGCGGTGCTGCTGCAAACAAGGCTCACAATTTCCGCTTGCAAGTTCTTGAACTGCACAAAAGTGGCCCATTCTTCCTCTTCCCCTTTGCCCTTTCCAGTTTGGGAAGGTTGATGTCTGTCTCGGAGGCGGCGAATCCGCTCCTGGTTTTAACTTGGGGGAGCTGCCCAACGTACTGAACCGGTTTTAAGGGATAGGATCCACGCCACGGATAGGACAGTGGCTCTAGAGTTTGGATTAAAACCCTTTGCAACAGGGAAGAAGAAATAGACTGCATCCACACTGGAGAGATAACCTGATTTGGCACCGCTTTTCAGCATTCTGGCTTGAGGCTATGGAATTCTGGGAGTTGGAGTTGGTTGTGGGGTCCAGAGCGGAGCACTGCTCTGCTCTAGACCCCACAACATACTCCAACTCGCAAAATTCCATAGCCTTGAGCCAGGGCAATTAAAGCAGTGCCAAACCGGATTATCTCTCCAATGTGGATGCAGCCCTGGTCTCCAGAGTCACAGTCCAGCATTCAAACCACTAGGCCACACTGACTCCCTGTTTGATTACTATACTAGTTTAATTCTATTTTAATGCCCACTTCTGTATGTTTTTAATCGTAGTTAAATCCGTGTTGTATCCCAATTTGGGGGGGGGGGGGAGAAGGGATATGAATGAATAAATAAACAAATAACCCATGCTTGCTGTAAACTGAAATGCCAGGGAGGGTGGGAGGAGATGGAAGAGAAGAAGGTAAACATGAAGAAGTTTAAATCCTCAGAGTCTGCAGGTAAAGAGACTTAGGAATCAAAGGTCAGATTTGGAAGGTGTTAGATGGCCCTAAGAAGCTAATTGGAAGGAGCCACTCACTCACTCACTCACTCAGCCAATCAATCAATCAATCAATCAATCTATCTATCTATACTTTCCTCTAAAACCTCAACTTGGGGTGGGTTTCGCAGTAGAAAATGCATATAAAATCAAATGTGACTAAAAATAATCCAAATGAAAGACAAACTACATTGTGTCCTTGGCATCTGTTGGGGTTTGGTTCTAGGACTCATTGTGGAATTAAATGTAATTGTGTAGTGAAATGGGGTCCCTTGTATAAAATGGGCAAATCAAGATTTGCTTTTAGGAATATATATCTATATATCTTAACATATTTTCAAGCCGTGGATGGTTGAATCCATGGATAAGGAATCCATCAATATGGGGAGCCGACTGTAGTATTGGCAAGTGATCTTTAATGGCCAAAGTTCTTCGTTCTTGCAATTGAAGTCAGCAAGTTGTGGGACCACAAATCCCATGTGGGCCCTCAGTTTCCAACCCAAAAGCAGGGGTGATGTGGAGGAAGTGTTGAATATAATAATAATAATAATAATAATAATAATAATAATAATAATAATAATAATAATAA